>NW_008349353.1:2847134-2849397 GCF_000622305.1 Nannospalax galili
AAGATGAAGTAATCATTTCCACATGGAGGGCTTCAGTGTAAATGTGATGGCAACGTTCTTTGTGTTTAAAAGAAGCTTAAATTTGGTAGTGAAATAGCAAAAAAGCACAAAAAGATTGAAATAATTCCATGCATTCTATCAGACCACAATGCAATAAAGCTTACAATCAACACTGGGCGAAGCCCTAATCCCCACATGAACACATGGAGATTAAACAACACACTCCTGAATGATGAATGTATCAAAAGAGAAATTAAGAAAGAAATAAAAGTATTCCTGGAATTAAATGAAAAGGACAATACAACACGACAAAACCTCTGGGAAACCCTGAAAGTGGTCCTTAGAGGGAGGTTTTTAGCTTTAAGTGCCTACATAAAAAACCAGAAAGAACACAAATAAATGACTTAACATTGCAACTCAACACACTTGAAAAGCAACAGCAAAGGAAACCCAAACCCAGAAGACAAGAAGAAATAACAAAAATCAGGGCAGAAATTAATGAAATTGAAACAAAGAAAACAATACAAAGAATCAAGAATTAACAATTCCAAGAGCTGGTTCTTTGAAAAGATAAACAAGATTGACAGACTGGTAGCCCAGTTAACCAAAAGAAAGAAAGAGCACCTCCAAATCAACAGAATCAGAAATGAAAGGGGAAGCAGCACAACAGACACCAGAAAGATACAGAATTTATAAGGGAATACCTTAAAAATCTACATGCTACTAAATTTGAAAACCTAAAAGAAATGGATGGATATGTAAAGGCATGGGAACCACCTAAACTAAACCAAGAAGAGATTAACAGCTTAAACAGACCCATAACACAAAAAGAAATTGAAACAGTAATAAAAAAAAAAACCTCCCGACCAAAAAGAGCCCAGGTCCAGATGTATTTACAGCAGAATTCTATCAGACATTTAAAAAAGATCTACATCCAATACTACTTAATTTATTCAAAAAAATAGAAATGGAGGGAGAACTTCCAAATTCCTTCTATGAAACCAGCATCACTCTAATACCAAGCCAGGTAAAGAAACAACCAAAAAAGAAAATTATAGACCCATATCCTTTATGAACACACATGCAAAAATTCTCAACAAGATACTTGCAAACTGCATACAGACACACATCAAAAAGATCATCCACCTCGATCAAGTAAGTCTGCTTTATCCCAGAGATTCAGGGATGGTTCATTATATGCAGTCAATAAACATCATAAATCTTATAAATGGGCTCAAAGACAAGAAGCACATGGTCATCTCAATAGATGCAGAGAAGGCCTTTGAAAGAATTCAACATGCATTTATGTTCAAAGTCCTAGAGAGAATTGGACGGGAGGGAACATTCCTCACCACAGTTAAAGCCATATATAACAAACCCACAGCCAACATCATCCTAAATGGAGAAAAACTGGAAGCATTCCCATTGAAATCAGGAACAGACAAGGCTGTCCACTATGTCCACTTCTCTTTAACATAGTACTTGAAACTCTTGCAAGAGCAATAAGAAAAGAGAAGGAAATTAAAGGAGTAAGAATTGGAAAAAAAAGAGATCAAACTACCCCTTTTTGAAGATGATATGATATTTTATCTAAGTGATGCCAAAAATTCCACCTGAAAACTCCTAGAATTTATTAACATGTTTAGTAAAATGGCAGGTTACAAAATTAATCTACAAAGTCTGTAGCCTTTCTATACACCAATAACAAACAATCAGAGAAAGAACACATTGAAACACTCCCCTTCACAATAGCTGGAAAAAAATATATATATCTTGGAGTAAACCTGACCAAAGACATTAAACAGCTCTACAAAGAAAATTTAAAATTTTTAAAGACTGAGATTGTGGAAAACATCGAAAGATGGAAGCACCTCCCACACTCATGGATTGGAAGAAATAATATTGTGAAACTGACCATCCTACCAAAAGTCATTTATAGATTCATGGAATGCCAATCAAAATCCCCATGATATTTTTCACAAAATTGGAAAAAACTATCCTAAGATTCACATGAAATCACAAAAGACCTCAGATAGCCAAAACAACCCTGAGCACTAAAAGCAATGCTGAGGGGATTACTATTCCAGATTTTAAGCCGTATTACAGAGTTATAATCATAAAAAGAACATAGTTCCTGCACAAAAATAGACCCATAGACCAACTGAACAAAACTGAAGACCCAAATATGAGTAAATATAATTTCAGCCACCTAATATTTGACAGTGGGGCCAGGAATATTCACTGGAGGAAAGACAGCATGTTC
>NW_008349353.1:2849466-2850157 GCF_000622305.1 Nannospalax galili
TTGCACAAAAGTCAATTCCAAATGGCTCAAAGACCTCAATGTAAAGCCTGAAACTCTGAAACTATTAGAAGAAAAGATTGGGATAAACTTACAAGATATTGGTGTAGGAAAGGATTCTCAAAACCAGACATCAATTGCTCAGGAAACAAGGGCAAGAATTACAAAAGGGACCTCATTAAACTAAAAAGCTTCTGTACATCAAAGGAGGCAACCAAAGAGGCAAACAGAAAACCCACAGAATGGGAGAAAATCTTCACGAGCAACACATCTGACAGAGGTTTAATAACCAGAATTTATAACGAACTCAAAAAGAACCAAGACAAGAAGCAACCCAATTAAAAGATGGGCTAAGGAGCTGAACAGAGTGTTCTCAAAAGGAGAAGTAAAGATGGCTATGAAACATCTTAAAAGATGTTCAACATCACTAATAATTAGGGAAATGCAAATTAAAACCACTTTAAGATTTCACCTTGCCCCAGTCAGACTGGCTAAGATCAAGAAAACAAATGATACCAAATGTTGGAGGGGATGTGGAGAAAGGGGAACACTCATCCACTACTGTTGGGGCTGCACACTGGTTCAGCCCCTATGGAAAGCAGTGTAGAGAACTCTTAAAAAACTACAAATGAACCTACCATTTGACCCAGTTATACCACTCCTTGGCATATACCCAAAGAACTCATTCTATTGC
>NW_008349353.1:2850222-2855997 GCF_000622305.1 Nannospalax galili
AATTGAGTTCTAGTCAGCAGTAACGAAAGATGAAATAATGAAATTTGTAAGTAAATGGATGGCTCTAGAAACTGTTACACTAAGTGAAGTAACACAGACTCAGGAAAACAAATGACATATTTTCTCTCTCATATGTGGATCCCAGCACCAAATCCTTTTAAGTGAGTATGTATGTATGTAGACATAACTACAGGAACCAGGATAATGAAAAGGAACTGGGGAGGAAAAGAAAGAACCTGAAAGATAAGAAAAGTAGGAAACAGGCGTTGCTTAGGGATATATGGATAAAAATGGAGTTATTTTAATGGGAGGGAAGGGTATACAAGGAACCTAGGGGACAAAGGGAAAGAAGGAGCTCAGGAGAGGTAGGACATAAGAGAAGGGTATTAGTAAGGGAGAAAAGTGGGGGGATAGGGACACTTTAAGTGGGAAAATCATGATGGATGTGTGAGACAATGCTAGACATAAACAATTCCTAGCTAGGTTTGAAAACCAGAGGGAACCATATTACTCTTACAACCTACTGACAAATTATACATAGCAGATCAAGAAATACATGTCTTGTATGGTTTATCTGAGAACAATTGGTCTTTGCCCAAGATTTATCTACATGACACATGGTAATTAAAAGTACCAGACTGGTGGAACTAACTTTCTTAGATGTTTGACAGACATACTTTGAGGCCTATACTAATTTGATCAGAGGGACATAAAGGACACATTTTGCTCCTTGTCCTCCTAGGTTGACTAGTTCCAGGGGACTATGTGCACCTCTCAAAATGTCCTGTAATGGTAGTGGGATTCATGACATCTTGATCAAGGAGGCCAAGGAGACCCCACCACATGGACTTGAACCAGTGTCCCATCTATAAAGAGGAGAGTCAACACAGAGGAATCAATTCCTCCATGCTTCCAAGCGAAACCAACCATGGTTGAGCAGGACCTTTGACTTATCTTCATATTGGCAGAACTGGTAAAAGAAAGGAGCCAGGGGCTCCTCTCAATCCCATGTGACTCCTGATGAACATATCCTCAAACGACCTTAAGAGTAACAACAAATTGGTTTATCTGGGCCAACTGTATGGCCTTAAACACCCAAAAGGAAAGTATAACCGAAGATTAAAGGGGCCAATATAATTTCTTAAGAGTTCATAGGCATAGCTAAAGGCTACATAACAAGCAACAATGCCAAACAGGTGATATCTTCTTTTGAGTTGTTGGCCAGGGTGGCCAAAGGGACTCCCAGATAGCATAGAACTGGGAAAATGAACAGCATATCCCAATCTTATCTAAAGGAATATTGACAACTGATTACTTCTAGATGAGGAACAGCTGACCCTCCTAAAACAAAGACCTCTAGATAGGCTGACTAGAATCACCAGAAGGGCAAGTAGTGGGAAATTGCTGGGGGTGCCAATAACACAGCAGACAGTAGCAGGGATATCAGAGTATAAGAGCTCTAGTGGGGGGAGGGAGGCTATAGGAGGGTGCTCTCTGGGAAGTGGGTGTATAGTCGAATGATGGTTTGGGATGTTCTGTGTGATATATACATACACACAAAAAAAATCAAAAATTTTTAAAATATGTACTATATTTGAGGCGAAAGCATGGAAATTTACATCATGCTAATTAGTAGAGGTGATAAACAATACCATTGAAATCTGCCCAATGACTTTATAGTCATACAGAGGTGCCAAGGGTCCAAGTGCAACCGATTATGACTAGTAATAATCAGATACATACAGATTAGAGATGGAAGTGCCAACATCTCAGTGTTAGTAGCAAAAATGAGTCTTTCTGCAAGGAACAATATATTCTAAAGTGAAGTGGAGATCTTTTTTAAAGGTTAAAATCTCATCCAGTTTTATGTCTTACAGGGTTTATACTGAGTTCAATAATATATAACTATATTAATTCAACTATGAACCTAGAAACTTGCACCCACTTGTGAAACAGATGTACTGTTGCTCTGGAGTGTGTTACTGAATTTGTTAAAGCTGTAGTGAAAGCTTCTAATCATGTAGTTATTAAAAATTTAAAAAATATAATGCTTAAAAATAATAATTCTTCAAAGCATAAACATTTGCTCCTTAATAATTAGTAGATGTGAAAAATATTATCATTGAAATCTACCTGACTTTATATCCATGCTCAGATGCCAAGGAGCTCAGAAAGTAACTGACTGTGACTAGTAATAATCTGATATGTAGAGACAAGAAATGCATGTGCAAATATCTTAATGTTAAATGCATTAAAAATGCAGTTTTCTGCATGAAACTCTATTTTAATAATGAAATGGAGATTTTTTTAAAGGTTAAAACCTCATTTAATTTTATGTCTTATAGGGTTTATATGAGTACAATATGGTATAACTGTAATAATTCAACTGTAAACCTAAAAATGTACAGCCAATTTTGTAAGAGATGCATCCTAGCTCAGAAAATTGTTATTGAATATGTCAATGCTGATGTAATAAAATGCTTCTTCTAAGTATGGGGTTATTAAATAAATTAAAAATTTAAAAACTAAAGGAAAATCAGACAAAACATAATTAAAAATTTTAATTACCTCTGCTGTGTTTTATTGATTGTTGACGTCCAAGAGTCTTGAATTGCAATGTTATGTTATTTGTATTCTTTCTATTTTTTAAATGCTGGCACTTAGTGCTATAAATTTCCCACTTACTACTGCTTTTAAATTGTCCCAGAGGTTTTGTTGTGTTCTAATGTCCTTGTTGTTTAATTCCAAAAATACTTTATTTCATTATCAATTTCTCCTTTAACCCATTCATCATTCAGGAGTGTGTTGTTTAATATTCATGAGTATCTGTAGTTACTAGGACTTCTTCTGGTGTTAATTTTAAGCTTTATTGCATATGGTCTAATATAATGCATGGAATTATTTCAATATTTTGTATTTGTTGAGGTTTGTTTTGTGTTCCAGTATGTAGTTGATTTTAGAGAAAGTTCCATGCGGTCCTGAATTGAAAGTATATTCTTTGGTCCTTGGTTGGAATATTTGGTAGGTGAGGATAAGGTCCCTTTGTTTTGTTTTATTGTTTAATTCAGATGTTTCCAGTTTATTATCTGTCTTTTGACCTTTCTAATGGAGACCGGGTGGCGGGGGGTGATATTGAAGTCCTCGACAATTAGGGAATTAGTATTAATCTGTGACTTAAAGTCCTATAGCAATGTTTTTATGAAATTTGGTGCACCAGATTTGAGTGTACATATATGTTCATGATTATAATGTCTTCTTGGTTAATTGTTCCTTTGAAAAGAATGAAGGCATACCCAAATCTCATGATTAATTGACAGCTTAAACAGACCCATAACTTATAAGGAAATTGAAGCAGTAATAGAAAACCTCCTGACTGAAAAATCCTTGGCCTGGTGGATTCTGTTACCTGGGAGTGTCCTCTGACTACTATGTGGGCAATCTATAATCATGGCTCCTTCCCATGCTTGTCGAAGAGTGTCTTGGGGGGAGTCAACTACTCCACTGACCCAATCAGTCAAACTTAGCTACATGAGTGGGAGGAGGTAAACATAGATAAGCCAAGAAGGCCATGAGACACCTCTCTTGTCATTTTATGCATTGTCGGAAACTCACAGGATTTATGTTTGGGTGTAGACTTTCTGCCCACTTGTCTGCAAGTAAACCTGCACCTCATTCTTTCTTATCAACCCCAATAAACTCATTATAATTTTCCAAAAGAGGTTTTGGAGAATTCTTGCCTAAGTTTGTCATAAGGACAGTGGGGTGAGGGAGTAGGACACCAGATGCACCTCTCAGCAGTAATTTTAGTACAGTTGGCATAGCTGACAGGATATGAGAAAACTGAGAATGAGTTTGAGATGAACAATCATAATGTTTCTGATATAGGGAAACAAAAAACTGAAGCAAAGTTGGGTGAGGGGAGAGTGTGGGCAAAGGAAATATTAATGTGGTGGGCTTATCCCCATAGGCTTAGTGGGGGTAGTGGCAGTGACATGGATAATTCAGTGATTAGTGAGATGTATAACCTGGTCCACCTAAGTGGACGAGGTCAGTGGGGGAAATACAGGTATGGTAGCCATCTTATACATGGTATGGGATGGCATACCCCCTTGACCAGTAGGGGCTTCCATGTGTGTATGGAGATGCCTTGAAGACAGCAAAAGGTCTAGAACAGATTTTGCAAGCTCTGAGAGTAGCACACTAGGGACAGAAATATCAACAAGCAGATGCGGAACCTTATTAGTAGTAAGAAACTGTCCAAAGTGGAGTCCATAGCCTTGAGGGAAAGTGAAGGTGTAGGAAAGGAATTGAGACAGAGAGAGAGAGAGAGAGAGAGAGAGAGAGAGAGAGAGAGAGAGATGAAGCTGGCCTCAATGTGGTTCTGGCCTCTGACCTTGCTGGTAAATATAAGAGAGAAAAGGTGATGGAGGTATTGGCATGCCCTTTTTTTAATATCTAGGCAGTCAAAGGCGGGAAAAAAGCCCATATCAGATTGATAGTACAAGGCCCATCCTGGGACCCCAAAACCTGGGAGCCCTAGGAAGAATCAGGTAGTGATGAAGAAGGAAATGACCTAGAAATAGTGGAAGATGCCCCTCAGGTCCAACCTTTAATTCAAAGAAAGGGAAAATCTGTAGTCCAGCATGCTGATGGAGGTCTTAACAGTAGCCTGACACATGAAACCACGGAAATCAGAGAATACTCAGCACTGGAGCTTTTGGAACTAGGGAAGACATTGAAATAAGCAATGACAGAGACCCTAGCAACTTGGATTTTGAGACTATGGAATATAGGGGCACAAGGAATTTTACTTTAAATGTTACAGAAACAGAGACACTGAGTAATATAACCACTCATCCCTCTTTGAGACAAAGACTTCAAAATCTAAGGCAATATGAAGGAAATCAGTCCATGAGGGGTTAGGATATATGAGCCATTAGGGACACATGTTTATCCCCAGCTGAGATTCCCATGAATACTAGAGACTGGCAAACCATAGAAGAAGGACAGGCTCTATTGAGGGAATTGGGTATGAGGGAACCTCTGTTTGATGCCTAGTTCACAGTCCCAGACAGGACTGTTTTTTTGTGTGTTTTTTGTTGTTGTTTTGGTTTGGTTTGGTTTGGTTTGGTTTTTTATTTTTCCAGAGTTAAGAAAGAAACTGATTCAGCAAGGTCCATGAGACTGCTATGGAGCTTTGGTGGCAGTGCTGAGCCCCATGGATGGATGGGACCTGTATGAGGGAGGAATGGTCTTAGTAGATTTAAATGATTTTTACCAACATGTATACTGGGTTCACAAGGGGCTAAAGCAGGTAGACACAAGGGAAAAGTGCAGGAACCTGACAAAAGGGCCCCTCCATGTCTCCTGAGCATAGATGTGGCTAGATTTGCTCAGACAGGAGTCTCTAGGGACAAAATTGATAGGCAACAAAGCACTGTGCTGCTGAGCCTATGGAGGGCTTTAAGACAAGACCGGCAATTCACCACACGAGTAAGAGAAACCAGGAGGTGCAAGTGACTCCAACTACACCACCTTCTCCAGAGGAAGGCAGCCTCCTTGGGAGCCCTCCCCTCGGCCATTCCCTTGAGTGGGTGGCCAGGGTTACCCACCTGTGAGGGACATACTGGATGACTGGAGGCTCCATGTTGAATTGAGAATGTATTTCCAGCACTTGGGTGACAGAGGCAGGCAGATCTTTGTGAGTTCGAGTCCAGCCTGGTTTACATAGTGAGTTTCAGAACAGCTGGGGCTACAGGGAGACCCTGTCTCAAA
>NW_008349353.1:2856037-2894120 GCF_000622305.1 Nannospalax galili
AAAAAAAAGAATTTATTTGCCCCAACTAATAAACAAAACACATGGTCCCTAGTGGATACTGGAGCAGAATATACATTAATTCATGACAACCCCCTAAAACAGCAGGGCCAATGGATGGCAGTGGATGGGTATGGGGATAAAACCGTATGGGCAAAGTGAACTAAACTCATTCTGGGAGTGGGCAATTATCTCTCCCAGGAGTACAAGGTGTGCATCTCTTCCTTTTGAGAGAACATTCTAAGGGTAGATGCTGTCCTACTGGGTCACACCCTATATACTACCATGGAAGAGTTCCTGCTGAGGGTGCAAACAATGAAAGCAATTATTCAGGTGTGGGTAAGATGGGAGCCAGTCAAATTACCCACCCCACAAAGAGTGGTGAATATTAAACAGTACATGCTGCTGTGGATCAAGATGAAGTTACAGAAACCACCGAGGAACAGGAACAGGTAAAGGTTATCCATTCATCCCAGAGCCCTTTAAATAGCTCTGTTTGGCCTATCAGAAAGCCAGGTGGCTCTTGGAGAATAATTGTAGATTACAGAGAGTTAAATAAATTGGTGTCAGGGGTCGAGTCATCTACCACTCCCACCCTATCAGTCCACCTTAGGTGAATCAGGGGGAGGGGATAAAGGTATATATGAACCAAGATTGCCATGAGGCAAGTTTTTCACCATTTTGTATGCTGTCAGGAAGTCACAGTATCTATGTTTGGGTGTGGAATTTTCCAGTACAGCCATAAATGGGGTAGGGGGCACTCTTCTGTAAGTAAGCTTGTACCTCATGCTATGTTTGCAAGCCCAGTAAACTCATTAGGATTTTCTAAATGGCCATTTTGGAGGATTCTTACTTCAGTTACTATAGGGAGATTGGGAGAAAGGAACGTTTCTCCCAGCAGTAGAGATTCTCAGCAGAATTCTACCAGATTTAACATTGTAATTGTAGAGATTTTTAATGTCTTTGGTCAGGTGTATTCTGACATGTTTTATTTATTTATTTCTTTGTTTTTTTGTTTATTCATTTGTTTTGAGGTTATTGTGAATGGGAGAGTTTCCATGTGCTTTTTGCTTGTTATTGGTATATAAAAAAGCTACTGATTTTTGTATACTAATTTTATAGCCTGTCACTTTACTGAAAATTTTAATCATTTCTAGTTGTTTTCTGGTGGTATTTTTGGCATCTTTAAAGAAAGAAATTGAAGAAGACACTAGAAGATGGAATGGCCTGCCATGTTCTTGGTTTGGAAGAATTAAGATTGTGAAAATGACTATACTACTAAAAGCCATTTATAGAGTCAACAAAATGCCAATCAAAATTTTTATGACATTCTTCACAGAATTAGTGAAAAAACAGCCTAAAATTCATATGGAAGGAAAAAAGAACACAGATAGCCAAAACAACCCTTAGCACAAAGGTCATTGCTGAGGGGATTATTGTATCAGATTTCAAACTATATTACAATGCTGTAGTCATAAAAACAGCATAGTACTGACACGAAAATAAAGCCATAGATCAATGGAACATAATTGAAGACCCAAACATTTGTACATGAAATTTCAGTCACCTGGTATTTGACAAAAGAGCCAAGCACACTCACTAGAAGAAAGATATCTTCAGCAAAAGGTGATGGCAAAATCGGATCATCACCTGTAGGAGAATGTCACTAAACACTTATCTTTCACCTTGTACAAAAGTCAACTCCAAGTGGATGAAAGACCTCAATGTAAAATGTGAAACTCTAAAACTGTTAGAAGAAAACACTGACAATAACGTACAAGATATAGGTGTAGGAAAGGACTTTGTAAATTAGACATCAATTGCTGAGGAATTAATGTGAAGAATTAACAAGTGGGACTTCAATAAACTGATGTTTTGTTTTGTTTTTCTCATTTCTGTGACAAAACACTCTGACCACCACCAGCTTGGGGAAGAAAGGGTTTATTTATCTTACCTCTCCCAGGTCACAGTTCATCAGGGAGCCCAAGGTAGGAACTCAGGGCAGGAACCTGGAGGCAGGAGCTGGAGCACAGGCCATGGAGGAATGCTGCTTACTGACTTGCTCCCCTTGCCCCTGCTCAGCTTGCTTTCTTATGCAACACAGGCCCATCTGCCCATGGGTGGCACCACCCACAGTGGGCTGGGCCCTCCCACATCCCTCATTGAGAAGATACCCCTCAGACATGGCCAGAAGCCAGTCCAATAGAGGAAATTCGCCAATTGAGGCTCCCTCAACCCAGGTGTGTCAAGTCGACACTAAAGTTATCCAGCAGAACTGAAAATCTTCTTTACATCAAAAGAAACAATCAAGAAAGTAAAGAGAAAAGCCACAGAGTGGGAGAAAATCCTCACAGTGACACATATGACTGAGGTTTAATTTCCACAATATGTAAAGAACTAAAATAAATAAAAAAAAGAATCAAGAAAATAAGTGGCCCAATTAAAAGATGGCTGGGGGTGGTGGCACACACCTTTAATCCCAGCAGAGGCAGGTGGATCTCTGTGAGTTCAAGGCCAGCCTGGGGCTACAAGGAGACCCTCTCTCAGAAAAAACAACAACAACAAAAAAAATGGGCTAAGGATCTAAACAGACTTCTCAAAAGAAGAAATGAAGATGTCTAAGAAACAACTTAAAAGATATTCAACATCATTAACAATTAGGGCAATGCAAATTATAACAACTGTGAGATTTCATTTTACCTTAAGCAGACTGGCTAATATCAAGACAACAAATGGTACCAAATGCTGGAGAGGATGTGGAGAAAGGGGGCTGCATACTCACTGCTGGTGGGATTGCAAACTCATGCAACCCCTATTGAAAGCAGTGTGAAGAACTCTTAAAAATCTAAAAATGAACCTACCATTTGAACCAGTTATACCACTGTTTGCCATATACCCAAAGGATTCATCCTCTTGTAGAGATACTTGTGCATCCACATTTCTTGCTGCTCTTTTCACAACGTCCAAGAGATAGAACCAAACTAAATGTCCCTCAACTGATGAGTAGATAATGAAAATAAGGTACATTTACACAATGGAGTTCTACTCAGCAGCGGAGAAAGATGAAATGATGAAATTTGCAGATAAATGGATGGATCAGTGAAGTATTATACTAATCGAAGCAGCACAGACTAAAGAAAAATAATAAAAAAAAAAACAGTATGTTCTCCCTCATATGTGGATCCTAGCACCAAATACTTATATGTATATCTTCATATGTAACTGCAGGAAAAGGATCACGAAAGGGCCCAGGGAGGTAAAGGAAAAGAAGGAACCTGAGAGAGAAAAGCAGTAGGAGACAGGTGTTACTAAGGAAGAAATGGATAAAATTGGGGGTATTAAAATAGGAGGGGCAAGGGAGGGTTATACAAGGAACTTTGGGGATAAAAAGAAAGAAGCTCCAGAGAGGTGGGGCCATAGGAGGCTGGTATTACCAAGGGAGAAATGAGGCAAAAGGGAATATTTTCAATGGGAAGTCATGATGCATGTGTTACAGAGTAAGACAGAGTAGAGATAAATAATGCCTAGCTAGTGTAAAAAAAATAGAAATCATATTAGTACAACAACCTAATGACCAGTTATATATACAATATCTATAAATGAGTCAATGTGTGTAAGTAAAGGCTACATAACAGTGGTAGACAGAAGATACCTTCCTTTGAATTACTTGTTGGCCAGGGTAGGCTAAGAGACTCCTAAATTTACACAGGCTATTGCCACAGTCTTTGATTATTCCAAGAAGTTGAAGGTAAGACTCTACTGATGAACAGAACATCCTTAGGACACAGGATTTGGAGTAAAGGAGCTGGAATTGACCTAGATGCCACTTCCCTTGAAGACTAGCTGTGATAGCTTTGGAAAGCACTATGCAAAGTGCTAATGGAGAATATCAATCAATGATCCAACACCAGCTTCAAGATCAAGTAATCACATCAATGACCGGTACAAGCTATGACATTGGTATAGTAGTGGCACATTTATCTTGGGGGCAATCAACAGGTACCTAATTGAAATAAAAGCCCATTCAATGGGAAGAAACTCAAGTGTGGTACTATAAACATAGCCAAACACACAGGGCTGCAGAAGTCATAAATCTTAGAGAAAACTCTAAAACTGTCACATCCCTAGAGTAACGTAATTTCTTACTATTTGAATAATATTTATCCTTATATTTACAAACATTCCAGTCATCACTCATCAAAGAATCTTCTTTTTCACGAAACAGACTATTATAACTGGCCACACAGAAATTGTCTGTGAATTACCCAAGTTTAAGTAGCATATTTACAGTGCAACTGCTACATCTAAGGCTCAGGGAACATAGAAAAGGGGTAAAAACTACAATAATGATTATCTTAACTCTCATTAATGAATGTCCCACATGCAACAGAGGGTCAGGAACACAAAAGGCCACAAATAGCCAAAGTGAAGAGACTAAGAGTCTACAAAATGCTGGTCCTTGGACACGACTTCTATATTAAACTTCACTCACCCAGGGCTCAGGGTCTACTCCAGAAGAGGGGGCAGAAATAATGTAAAATCCAGGGAGGAGGTACATGACCATATGGAAATAGAGTCCTACAAGCTCCTGGGACCCTGTTCATATGAATCTACAGCAGTAGTGTCAGCATACACAGGACCCATGCAAACTCAAACAGACAAAAATACAGCATAGAACTGGGGAAATGGACAGCTGACTCCAATCTCAGCTGAAGAAATACTGGCAATTGATTACTGTTCTGTGAGGAAGAGCTGATCTTCCTAAATTGAGAGACTAGATAGGCTGACTAGACCTTAGTAGAAGAACTTGCACTAAGGGACATATGGTGATGATCACTACAGTGTTCTACAAATGGTCAAATGCAGAGAATTAGTGTCTATAAGGTAACCATCCCAAAGTAGCATGTCTACAGTGCAAGCTGTATACCTAAGGTTTTTGGAACATAGTAGAAGAGGTGGCAGAAAGAATATTATGGATTTCTCTTTTTTCACTAGTGAATCTTCATCATGCAGTAGATTGTGGTTAACCCCGAAAGTATGACTTGCCAAAATGCAGAGAATAAGAGACTAAAGACTGTTTTTCCCTGGGTAGGACTCCTATCAAATCTGACACCCAAGGCTCAGGGATTATTGTGAAAGAGGGAACAGAAACACTGTAAAAGTCAGCGTGGTAGGTGACCCCAAGGAAACAATAGTTTTCCAGGTGTCTGAGAACTTCCTCATAAAAACTTAAAGCAATGGTGACAGCATGCACAAGAATCAGGAAAGCTCAAACCATACATATCCAAGCAGAGAATTGGAAAATAAGTAAGAAACTCCAACCTTAGCTGAGGAACTATTGGAAATTGATGACTACTGGTAGAGGGCATGTTAGTTTTCTGTAAGGTAGTAACTCCAAATATGTTGGCTAGGCTCAAGTGGATAGACTCACTCTAAGGTATTTTGACTATTAAGTCACATTCACCCAAGGCCACATGTCATTTAGAATTCCACTATTTCTAATATATGGGTGTGCTTCTTACAGCACTTTGATATGTTAATTAGCAAGGATGCTTAAGTTCATTCATTGTCATTTTGGGTAGAGTACTAAAATTAAGTTGCCAAGGAGACATACCTGTCAACAGATCTAATAGCACATGGTTTTGCTGAAGTTAATTAAATGTCCTCAGTCCTGGTTATATACATTAATAAAAGTCATTCCTACAATTTGATGTACAATACTTTTGATTCTGTTGTTTCAACTTAAGGGTCTCTTTTGCCAAATAAACATAGAGGTCATGAAAAGCCCAGCAACAATAAAGTCTTGATTTGGTTAAACAGTGAGTCTCAACTATTTTAAAGAAATAGGATAAATACACCTAATATTATTAGGTATTTTTGATAGATAAAATGAAAAAAAAATATTTTCTTTAGAAAATGCAAATGGCTGCAGTGCTGCCAAGCTCCCTACAAAGATGGGCTAACAGGTTCCTCAACCAGAAAGTGGAAACCTAAACTTAGCATTTCTCAGAAACTGGGTAACTCAAAACCCCTGCTTATCAGGAGGCCTCCCCAACAGTCACCCCACAACCCTCGCCCCCACCCCAGCCAGAATTCTCAAGGAACGTTACCTAAGACGCTAATTACTTATAAAATCTGTTCTGCTTCTGCCAGTAGCTGCTGTTCTCTCCTTCTGAGAGGCAGCCTAGAAGTATGGTCCATAATAACCTGCTTTATCTATTCATGGAGTGGTCCTGTTTGTTAGTTTTCACTGCACATTTCCATACTTGGTGCTGAGAACTGCGGAGGGACCTGGTCGCCAAAGACCTTGGCCCTCCTCCACAACCAAATTGCTGGCTGGATCCTCCTGTGACATGGACCATCTTCCCTCTGCTGGCTCCCACCTCTGACTACATTTGGCCTGAGATTTCAAGTTCATCTTCACAACTGCTTTCCTTTATCCTGTTCACTCTCTGACAGAGTTCAGTTAAATGCTCCTCTTGTGGAGCTATTGGTCTATTTTTCCATCTTCTCTCCCTCTTTTCCTTGCTTCTCCTTTCTCTACTTTCCTGCCTGGTGGTCTTCCCTTCGCCTCAGAGGTGTTTGACTTAGTTTCAAGTTGCAGGTATACCAAACATCTTCCCATATCCTGATGGAGTCCCCCCCCTCCCTTGTCCTGCTGACGCCATGGTGAGTGACTTGGGCACTGTCTCCTGTGGGAAAAGCAACATGACAGGGATGCCTCTCACAGCAGCTGCTCCTCTGGAAAGACCTCACCCTCCTCTTCCTCATCCCGGACTTGGGAGAACTCTGACCCGGAACTCTCTCATGGATCTAAAAGATCAAGGTGGCTTGGAAGCCCTAGTGGCTTCCCACTGGGCACTTGTCCTCAGACTGGGGTTTTTTCTCACCTCTTTTTCTCCTTGCTCATTGAACAAGGTGACTCAGAAGCTCTGGTAGCTTCCCACTGGGCCCTTATTCTCCAGCCACCCTTGTCTTCCATCTCTTCCTCTCCAGGCTCTCTCTTTTTGTCCTTGTCCATCTCCTCCCTTTCTCCTTCCTCTTGCTGGGAATACCGTGATCCCTGGCTGACACTTTTATTCTCCATTCTCCTGTTCTCTGGCCTTGTTTTCATATTTGTGTTAGGACTCTTTTTCTACAGTCCCCAGTTCTTGGGGCTGGGATGAGAAGTTCCTCCTGGGCACTTTTTATCTTGAGACCAACCTAATTTTAGGCCTTCTTTTCTTTCACCCTTTACTTGAAGCAGTCTCTCCCCCCTCTTGATGGCCATGGGTTCCTCTCACTCAAAACTAAACTCTACTACACCTCTTGCTGTCTTCTTAAATCTCTTTCTTAGGACTCAAGGCTCCTTTCCTAATGATCACCCTTATAACCCTAGCTCTGCTTCAAGGAGGGTTTCTTTCTTAAATCTGTGTAGCTCTATGTAGTTCTCCATGGCATACTTGACCAAAAAAGTTTTTGCTTCTCTCTCTCTTGTTGTAACTCTAACAGCCCTTTTGTCCACTCTGTGTAGCCAGTGTACAGGTTTTTCTCACTATCTGCTGTCTACACTCAATCAGAACCTAAAACCCTCTAAGCTGTGTTTTCTATTCAGTTCACCTAGGATCCTAAAAAGTCTCAGTGTGTATACAAGTCATATTAATTTATTGTGTCATCTTTTATATTCAATTTTAATAAATTAATCCTGGTTGTTATAATAATTACTGTTATAGCCAAAAATTTCAGTCCACTCTTCTGGCTTATACTGCACACCTAATTACAGTGTTAAACTGAATGGATGTAGACAAGCATTGGCGTTATCTGTAGCTACTGGAAAATCTTCTTTATGTTATGCAAGTGTTTTTTATATTTTCCTTTTCCCATAACAAGATAATTTGACTCAAGCAGAGCTAGAATTTTTGCTTCCCTATACCAGAAGGGTATAGACCAGAATGAACAGTTTCAGGGAGCTGGTCTGAACCTGATCAGCTTATTTCTGGTCTATAAGTATGTAATGTGACACCCAACCCTGTTCCTTCTGAAAAACTACAAATTAGGGTTGGGGGGCACTGGGAACGAAAGGAGACTGCTTCTGTTTGTAATAAAGCAATCTTTGAGACAAACCTAAGAAAAGTATTTAAAATACCTTTCCTGGGCTGTGCCTACCTGACCTGAGGTATTAAATCTCTTTTCCCAAGTTAGGTTCACTCTTTCCACTTTGTCTGGATAGTCTTCTATGTACCTAGATCTACTAAAGTAATCTTAAATTTCTTAAGATCAAACCTCAGTCAAACCTTAAAAGAATTCTTTTAAAGACTAAATTAAGAAACAAAATATGTGTATAGTCAAGGTTTATTTAAGAATGTACGGATTCTGCTCAAGCTTCATCTATGTATTATATAGTAATTAAAGGAACCAGCTGGTATGAATGACCTTGGATGTTTATTAACCATACTTAAAAGCTTATACTAATCTAGTTAGATGGCCTTAAAGAGACAATTTTTTTTTGTTCCTTATCCTTCAAGGTCAACTAAATCCCAGGGGTCTATGGAGCATCTCTCCAAATATCCTGTAACTATGATGAGTACCTGTCCTCCTGTTCAGGGAGGTCATGGAGACCACACTAGAAGTATGCAAACCAGTGTCCAGTCCATAAATAGGAAGGTAAAACAGAGGAAACATTTCCTCCCTGGCTGAGCAGGACCTTCTGATTTATCTTCACTTGGATGGAACTGGTAAAAAGAAAGCCAAAAGAACCAGGGGCTCCCAACTCAAAACCCAACTGACACCCTAAGGACCAGAGCCTCAACAGACCTTTACAATGAAACAAAATTTCAATTAATTTGGGCCAACTGTATGATCTGAAACACCCAAAGGGAAAGCATAACTAAAAAAATTCAAATAATCATTTTTTTAGACTCTTGAGAAATTGTACTGCCCAGACATTAGGCTTAAAAGTTCATATAAGAGGTAATTTAAAACAGTCTCACTAAGATTTTCTCTGTGATAAAAATTACCACTCAGGTATAAAGATTTCAGATCTTGGCCTAGATTATTACGGAAGTGCTTACCTACAGTCAAAAAGATAAGCCCTATACTGTTTTTATCTAAAAATTAAATAATGGCTAAATTTCTTCTCTCTCCCTGTCTAGAAGCCATTTGAGGTAAATTAGCACTGTGAATCTATCCACTCCAACAGTTATAAAACTGTCTGAGAATCAGATCCTGAGTCCAACCATCGCAGGGGAAAAAAATTAAAAAAAAAAAAAAGGTAAACCTAATAGATGGATGTTTTAGAAGTCCTCATCAAGAAATTCTGATTTTAACATTTACAATTCACCCTGATCTGATATCACCTGGTTCTGTGTCTAGAATCTGTGCCTAACTACTCCTGTCTTTACTTCTTCTTCCCCTCCTTGGCCCACTGATAACCATCCTCTCATAATGACGATTATTCCATGTCTTTTAATTTTTTTTTCAGGAAAGAATCAATGAGATGACCCAAGGGTCAGTATACCAGATGTTCTTAACTGAATTCCCTCAGGTTTCCTACCATCACCTACCCACCTGACCCCACACTTTAGACATGATTTCAGCCTTCTTGAGAACCATTTCCTCATCATTGTCCCTGGTCAGCCTGAAGTTTCTATATAGACCACCATTGCCCATTATTCATCAACAAAAGGCTTGAATGTTAGATCCCCAAATGGTGACAGTGCTTCTTCATCCCTCAACAGGCACCCCCCCCCAAGACTGGAAAATCATGGGAAGTCACTCAAACCCCTAAATGTCCATAAAACCTTTTCTGCTTCTTTTGCTGGTTGCTGTTTTCTGCTCCTGAGAGGCAGACTAGAAGTATGTTCCTAAATAAACTGCTCTTTCTATTCATGGAATGGTCTTATTCTATGGTTTCTACTCTGCATTTCTATACATGCACATTAATAAAAATCATTCTAAAATCTGATGTTCAATACCTTTGATTTTGTTGTTTCAACTTATGGGTCTCTTTGCCAGATTAACATAGAGGTCATGGAAACCTCAACAATAATAAATTCCAAATTTGTTTTAAAAATTGTCTTAAATATTTTAATGAAGAATTATAGGATAAATCCACCTAATACTGTTAGATATTAGTCATAGAAGTGATGAAAACTTATTTTCTTTAGAAAATTCAAAGTATTTCTACAACTGCAGAATTTATTGGTATAAAACAAATATTCATTTTTAGAAGGAAATTTAAAACTGAATTAGAGAAAGTCATTACTGATAGAAAATTAAAGAGAATGGTGGAAGATTTAAGTGAGACTACTAGGGATAAATAAAAATTATTCTTTTATGAATTGTGTAAAATTTCAACAGAATTTTTAAAATAAAATCATAGGTGTATGTACAAAAAGTTCTCAGATAATCCCTGTATCTTAGATTGAGCTTCCTGAAAGGCGGACAAACTGATTAACATTTTAATAACTGTGGAGAGTTTACAGTCTCTTTTGGACCATGTGGCAGAGTCTGCTACATGTGTCTGCCACATGTCTGACCTCCACGCAGGCTATAAAACAGCATGGCTTCATGACTTTTTTCCTTTACCCCCCCATTCTCTTCAAGGCAGCTGCTGAGATTCGCAGGTTGTCTCCCCTGAGGATTTTTCTGTAAATTCTAATAAAATTGTCCTAAAGCATGCATTTGAGTTTCTAGGGGACACTGTTTCTCCCCTGTGTCATTCTCATGTCTATCTCATAGTGAAAATAAAATCAAAATTCAAAAGTCCCGATAATCTTTCAAAATAATAATAACTTTAAAATCCATATTTTATCTGAGATGCCTATAAAAATCCAAAACGAGTTTAATATTTCCAGGATAAAGTGGCACAGAATAAGCTTTCTCATTTCAAAATGGAAAGATTTGAGCATTTCAAGGATTGATCACACAAGAGGAAGACCAAAATACCTCAGGCAACCATCAAATCCTACAGCTCTATGACTAACATTTGAAGGTAATCAGCAGTTACCTAATTAGACTTAATGCCTGGTCAATGGGAGGAAACTCATGTGTGGTACTGCAAACATAGTCAAATACACAAGATCTTTCTCTAAGATCTTTCTCTTAGATCTTAGAGAAAACTCCAAGGTTATCACATCCCTAGGCAATGTAATTTCTTACTGTGTACAAAATATTGATTCTTATATTTACAGACAAACTTATCTCAGTCACCTCTCATCAAAAAAAAAAAAATCTTTTGCAACAGAGGGAGACTATTACAGCTTTCTACAAATGATCACACAGACATTCTGACTTTCCCAAGACTAAATGGCACATCTACAGTGCAACCTCTACATATAAGATTCATAGAACATTGAACTAGTGGTAAATAGGACATTAATGCATCTCTCAATTCTCATCAGTGAAGCTTACCCATGCAACTGAGGGCCAGGAACACAAAGGGTCACAGTCAAAGCATGGAGCATTAGAGTCTATAGAGTGTGAGTCCTTGGACAGGAGTCTTATATTTAACTCCACCTACTCAATGCTGAGGGATCATTGTGGAAGAGGGGGCAGAAATATTGTAAGAGCCAAGGAAAAGGTGCACAACCTTATGAAAATAGAGTTCTAGAGGCTCCTGGGATCTTGCTCATATGAACCTACAGTAATGGTGTCATCATGCACAAGACCTATGCAAATTCAAGGAGACAAAACCTCAGCACAGAGTGGTGGAAATGGTCAAGATGCCTCAATCTTTGTCAAAGAATTATTGACAGGTATTTTTTTCCTGAATGAGGAACAGCTGATCTTCTTAAAGGAATGGACTCTAGATAGGCTGCCTAGACCCCAGTGGATTAACTTACACTGAGGGACATCTGGAGACACTAACTTGACAGGATAGGCCTCAACACAAATGACAGTGTGTTAATTCCAGTAGGGTGGGGGACAACTGGAGGGTGTCGATAGGAAGGAGGTATACAAATTATTGTTTTGAAATACACAAAAATTCAATAAAAAAGTAGAAAACCACTTTTTTAAAAGTAAGTTTTATTTTTTCATCCATAAATCATAAGAGGTTATATAGGTCAGTCTATTTGTAGACTCCCTCTGGTTCCATTAATATCTAAAGTATTTTTGTCTATCACTTAACTGTGACTTTATTGAATGTCTTAACCGATGGCATGTATGGTTTCCAAATGTATTGCTCCTGAAGATCTATTTGAGTCAGCTTGATTTCCATTTTAAAAAATGCGATGTCACATTCAGATAAATAAAAGAGCTAAGGAAATCTGAAATAAAATAAAGATCAACTATTTTATAAAAACAATGAAACTTTTTTTCTATAACATGTCCTGAAGAGAAGGTAATCAAGGGATAAATTCAATTTTTAAAAAATTGTGGTCACACATTCATACAGACTTATCCTCAGCCTTTCTTATGAAACCTAGGACTTTGAAATTTGCAGCATTGTAATGTACAACAAAATTTCGAAGAAACAAACTTCCTATCACTGAGGTCTATCCCCAGCCCCTTTGCCACTTTCTGTAAATCTAAAGATTTTTGTTTAAAACAAGGTCTCAGTCTGTATGTAGCTCAAGCTGACCTGGTACTCACTATGTAGTCCAGGTTGGCTATCAACTCACGAGCAATCTTCCTGCCTTACCCTGCTGAGTGCTGGGATCACAAGGGCGAACCATCATGCTTGGCTAAACGGTTATTTTGTGTGTGTACATGTGTACATGTGTGCCTATGCATGAAGGTCAGAGGACATCCTGTGGTGTCATTTCTTATGTAACATCCACCTTGCCTTTTTGAGACAGGGTCTCTTATTTGGCTTGGAACTCACCAATGAAGCTGGGCTGGCCAGCTACCGATCCCCAGAGAGCCATCTGTGTCCACCTCTCTAGCACTGGAATTACAAACAAGTGTCACTATGTTTTTTTGTTTTTTGTTTTTTGTTTTTTAAGTGTTGGTCTCTAGGGATAAACCTCAGGTTCTCATGCTTACAAAGCAAGCATTTTACCAACTGAACTGTATCCCTAGCCCCAAAAGTTTATATTTAAAATTAGGTAAAGAGGGAGTAAGTCCCTTCACATCTATATCTCCCATCCTAATCTTTTCTCTTGGGGGCTGGTGAGGTGGCTTTGTTAGTAAAGTGCTTGTTGCCCAAGCATGAGAATACCCCTCCTAGTATCTACATAAAAAAACCAAGTTTGGTGACACCAGCCTTTAATCCCAGTGCAGAGACAGGAATATCCCTGGGCTCCCTGACCAGCCAGTCTAGCCAAATGATGAGCTCCAGGTTCAGTGAGGAATCCTATCTTTAAAAAATAAGCTAGAAAGTGATTGTGGAAGATATTCAATATCAACCTCTGTCCTCCACACACATGAACATGTACATATACACATACACACAAAACCTCTTCTTTCTAAATTAGGTATGTATCAGCATATATTTTCTTTGTTCTTCAATGTGTTCCTCTGGAAATAGTGTTCTTTCAGTAAATAAGTAGTTCTGACTGTGTGCATGGTGCCACAACTCCTTTTTCCTATAAAACTATGATGCAGTGATGTGTCCATGTCTGTTCCTATGGCTCTGACCTGTCCAATGAGGTCAGCACAGGCATATGTGACTGTAAGCATTTGAAATGCCACCAGCCCAACTGGGGTATTCTTTTAGAGAGACCAGAGACTGAGTACAGAAAAATGTGAACTATCTCATTTATATCACATTCTTTTTTGTTTGTTTTGAGACAGGGTAGCCCCAGCTGACCTGGAATACACTATGTAGACCAGGTGGGCCTTGAAATCAGAACTCTGCCTGCCTCTTCCTCCCAAGTGCCGGGATTAAAGGTGTGAGCCACCTTGCCTGGCCTTATAGCTCATTCTTTATTATTGATTATATACTGAACTGAGAATACTGGGACCCTATTGAGCCCAACATACTAAAATTCATTCCTATTTTTTTAAACATTTTTAATGTGACAACTGAAAAATTTTAGTTACACATGTGGTTTGTATTACATTTCTATTAGACACAACTGTTAGGTAATTTTTAAGAATTTTTGAGAAATGGTCTCTGAGTATATTAATACTACCTGTAATTAAGTGTAATAGTTTCATTTGTATGCAGATAGTGTCAGGAACAAAATGAAATAAAGCAGGAATAATATGGTAGTTTAATGAAGGAAATCAACATAAAAGGTGGAGAAAATTGCACTGTATTTAAGAAGACTTTGAGGATTGTAATGAATATTATTATGTATTATTTGCTTTATTCAATATAATGATTCTTAAATTGTATTTTCTTACTCATTTTTCTTTTACATTTTTCTTTGATTAAATGATGAAGCATATCCAATGAAATATATCTGAATTTTCAAGTTTAGGGAAACAAACACTAGATATGTTCCATTAAATTGGTGAAATATTCAATAATCTCGAAAAAAAAAATCTTCAGAAGCAAAAAATAGCCCAGGGAAGAAGCCAAAGCTGTTTGTTTACCATGGAATAACCCCAGTTAAGATGTGATTAAGCGATAGTGAGGTGATAAAATCAAGCTTTTAAAGATTCTAAGTGTTAAAGCTAACAACATAAACAAAAATATATCTTTGTACAAACAGCAAAAGTTTATAAAAACATTCTCTAACGGAAAATGTTGAGGCATCACTCTGTGCTTAGATTCTGCTTACCCAGTCTCAACTTGCTTTTAATTATCCTTCACTTAACCACTTGCGTCTCAGAGGTTTTCTTATGTGAAGAAAAATGCAACTGAGGCAGAAATAAATAATGTGAATGCCTTCAAATTTATGCACCTGGATGTACATTTACAATTCATGAAGATACTTTGACCAATTACCTCTGGGTCAATTACATAACAGTAAAGCTAGCATAATTTAAATTTTTACCCTCTATATCCTCTGACAGAGAACATGAGGTATTCAAAAGCAAGATTATTCAATTCATTATTTATTATATTTTTAACATCTTAGAGTAATTTTATGTTATCCATTGTAAGAATATAACATACCCATTTCTTGGTATTCTAGAAATAAAAGTACAAACTATTATCTGTGAGCAATGTAAATTAAATTATAGAGTATATTATTTGCTTACTAGGAAATCTAATAATATAAGCATTAGTTATCCATGTAAAATTGTTATGTGTAAAAGAAGTACTCTCTCATATTGCCTTTTCTTCAGTATATTACTGAATAAAATAATCTTGGTAACTTTATTCAAAATGTTTTTCTATAATGAACAATCAAGATTCAAGGTTTTAAACAACTTAGAAGTCAATTTTGCAAAAATAACCCTGTCCTCACTTGTCTCTCCTGCTTTAATTTTAAAGTTTTGCCTTAAAATTTCTAAAGCCCCCCGTTTACTATCTAGTTAATTTTTGCATATATTATTCAGTTAATTACTGCAATTAGGAAAATATGACTCCTTTCCATATTAGGGTAATAGACATTATTTACTTTACATGCTGTTATTTATTCATTTCTAAAAACCAAGACTGCTAAATTGTTAGACAATCACTTCTGTAGGAAAACAAAATTCATATGCTTTGCATAGTGATTCTGTAAATACTGCAAGATAAATACATTTTGAAATCTTAAGAAATGTTTTCCTTTTCCACTTCTGGTTACACACAGATTTCACTAAATAACTCATCACAGTTTTTTATATTATTTTTAAATATTTTATTTATTATTTTTATTTTATGTGTATGATTGTATTGCCTGCATGTAGGTAAGTGCACCCGTGTCATGTAAAGCCCATGGAGGATGGAAGAGGCTGTCAGATCCCCTGGAACTGGAATTACAGACAGTTGTTGGCTGCAATGTGGGTGCTGGGATTCGAACCTGGGTCTTCAGCAAGAATAACCAGTGTTCTTAACTGCTGAGCCATCTCTCCAGCCCCACAGTTTATTTTTTAATGAAGATTTCACACAAAATTTAAACCCATTCATATTCTGATGAAATAATGCAACCACATCCCTGTGAACTTTAGTTATATAAATATGTTTGCATATGTTATTGTGCCTGGCATTAGAGTAAGTGACTTAAACATATTAATAAATATGAACAGAAGTTTCAGCTTTTAAAATGAAATATTTTTCATTATAAATTATGAGTTTGTTTTGAGAGCACACATGATGTACCAAGGAAAAATATTTCATTAAAATATGGAAGATGCAAGCATTATGATCAAGGCATTACAAATCTCATGGATTTTCAATTGCCTTGTGGATAGAAGAGGAAAATAAAAGCTGTTGACACAGCTTGATGAGTTCAGTTTTTAAATGCTTGCTCTGATGGAGTGCCTGATGCAAGCTCTTTGCCAATTTCCCTTGGTTTCTAATTTCTGAATTCTCACTTGAATTAAACTTTCTACCAATGTCTGTCCCCTTGCAGGGGAAGATATAAAATAAAAGCTTTTTATGTATCAATTTGTATAGTATGATAAACACAGAACAATGCTGCTCTCATGAAAAAAAGAATTGCATGCAAAAGTTAATGAACAAATTTTCATGGATAAAGAAGAAAGTAGGACTGGAGAGAAGGATCCATGGTTAAGAGCACTTGGTCTAGCTAATCACTATATATGGTGTGCATATATACACTCAGGCCCACACACATATGCAGGAAACAAATCAAAACTAAGTCTTTTTAAAGAAATGATATACCTAGACATTTGCTTAAACATGTTATAGTAATAGTCCAAAGGACACAGACTGTAAGTTGCTATGGATAGGATATGAAATAATTATGCGTAAGTGCATAATTGCTATTCTTTCATTAAACATAAGGAGTTTTATTAAAGAGGAAGGAAGCCAGGAATGCTTTTTCTGGAAATAAATGATAATTCCCTAAGTCACGTAAAAAAAATATGAAGCCACTACTTCCTACTGAAAGAACAAATTATTCAGATGAGTCATAAAACACATGTTTGGGTTTTGGTCCTCTTACACTCTAGCTCAGTTTTAAATCTCCTAGGTTTAAAAACTATTTCTTTTACTTTTTGTTATCCTAGGGAGCAGTCTTAAGGCTGTGTGCATGCCAGGCAAGTGTTTTATTAGTAAGGTAGTCCCCAAAATATATTAATGTATTTTGGTGTCAGAAATGGACTGAATGCATTTAATTATAATTTAACATTAACATAGACAAAATTATGTTGATAATTAGTGTTCAACAGTTTCTAATTTTTTTTTAATCTGGAAAGGTGTTTCAGCAGGGAAAAGCAGTTCTGTAAGCCTGATAACCTGAGTCTAATCCCAGGAACCCATGTAAAATAGAAGAAAAAGCATTACACAAATTTGTCCTCTGACAACCACATGCACATCAGGATACATATACATATTGCATACTTATACACATAATAATAATAATAATAATAGTTTAGATTTTTTAAAACTTTCTTAGATAGCAGCATTCTTTTTTAATATTTTGTTTATTATTTTTATTTTATGTGTATGAGTGTTATGCCTACATGTAGGTAAGTGCAGCCGTGTCATGCAATGCCTGCGGAGGACAGAAGAGGATGTCAGATCCCCTGGAACTGGATTTATCGATATTGTTAACTGCCATGTGGGTGCTGGGATTCAAACCCAGGTCTTCTGCAAAAACAGTCAGTGTTCTTAACTGCTGAGCCATCTCTCCAGCCTTGATATCAGCATTCTTAACTATTTTCTGTCATTAATATAGTCAGGCTTCACAGTTTATAGATGACTTACTATCTTTTCCCCATTACAAGAATGAAGAATGTTAAACTTATATTTAAATAAATTTCTATTTTCCTTATATGGTAGCACATACTAATAATTCCAGCAGTCATGAGGTTGAGGCAGAATAATTGCACTAAATTTGAGACCATTATGAACTACATAACGGATTCTAGGTCATTACAGAATAAAAAGTAAGATCCTATCTCATACACACACTCAAACCCAGTACCTTACAAGGGGCCCTACCCATCCCCGATGAACTTTGGGCTACTGATGGATTCTGGGGGAAGAGCAGTTATTCGTTGCCTTCAGTTGTGTGCTCAATAATGAAACCGCAGTGTTCCATGAACAGATTTATACCTGTAGTCATTTAGACAACCCTGATTAAATTAGTTGCTCACAGAACAAAACAAAACATGAATGTGGGAAAGATATTTCTAAGGAGGAAAAGGGTTTGACAGTATAAAAGGAAGATAAGAGGGGAGGAGACCTAGAGTATTCAGAGTACATTCTAGACATATATGAAATTGTCGAAGATTTTAATAAAAGTTTCAAAAAATAACCAACACTAATAAATAAATTACTACTATTACACTATTGTTTACTTAATGTTAGTTAGGTCTTATACTATATTTTAATTTTTTCTTTTAAAATTCCATTTAATGAAGATAACACTTTTGTCATTTATTTGCATCTATCAACTTTAGTTCTTACAAAACTGAACTTGACAAGTACCGTGACACTCTAAGCCATTCAATCCATTTTCTAAACACATTTAAAATTACTTAATCTTAAACTGATGGTATGGAGATTTTTTCTTATTATTTAAATCCAAGTGTAAAGACATAAGTAACCTGATAACTAACATTTGAATAAAAATCAATGCTTCTATAAATTTGCAAACTGGGAATTCCTACTGTAGATTCATTACATGATTAGAAATCCAAAGAGTGGCTTTGACTCTGTTTCTTTTATAATAGCTACCCACAAAAAAATATATCTACTGCTTGAAGTTTCAATCATCTCAGAATATATACTGAAGCAGAATGTAAAATAATCTCCAATATGCCAGGCACAGAAGTAGATCTGGAGACAAAGTGAGTACAATCGCCCATCCATACAAATGGTTATAGACATTGAACTGCATGAGATAACTGATGGAGCAAATGCAGAAACAGCAGAGAAATGTGGACCTCAAGTTCTTACACACTGAAAAAATTTGAGGTCCATAAAACGAAATCTAGACCAGAACTGGAGAAAAGGGTAGCAGGCCCCAATCTTAGCCTGAGAACTATTAGCAGCTAATTAACACAGGGTGAAGGTGTGCTGATCTTCTTTAAAGGAGTGATTCTAGATAGGCCTACTAGACCTCCTTAGATGAACTTACATTGAGGGACATCTGGGTACCCTAACTTGACTCAATAGGCCTTAAAACAAATGACAGAGTGCAATAAATTCTTAGAGGGGCGTTGATCTGGGAAGGTGTGGATGGGAAATATAAAGATGATTAAGATGCTTTGTATGAAATATACAAAAATTAAATTAAAAAAAATTAATATGAAGAACTAAGGGAACTGAAAATTATTTGCAATGGAAAGGAAGCTATACTAAGGCGTACCTGTGGTCTAGGAAATTAATATTCTAGAAAAAGTAAAGTGACAATATGTGAAGGGATTCTGCTAAATTAACTTGAATGTTAACTCATCACTGTACCACAATCCAGATTCTGGCCCTTCCTCTGCTTCCTGGTTTACCAAGATGTGAGCAAACATATATTATTACATCATACTTTCACCACTGTTATGAACTTTATCCATTCAAATCATTATCCAAAATAAATCTCTCTTCCTTAAAGTTGATTTTTCTTATGGATTTGGGCTCAATGACAAAAAATTAACCATCCCAAGATTTGGTACCAGAGGGGTCATTGCTGTAACAAGCCTCACCATGCCAGATGTAGGCCTTTGACACTTGTTTGTGCATGGAATGTAGAAGAGTTTGAAGCTGTGACCTAGAGAATCTCTAGGGTTCTGTAAGCAAAGCTTAGTGAGCATTTCTTATGGGAGTGTAGAAGTCCACAGTCTACTGTGAACAACTCTAGAAAGGAAGAAAATAAAGTGTATTCACAAGACTCTAGAGCAAAGCAAGGTCTATACTATGAATCAGACTACAGGAAATTTATATTACATTCTCACAAACCATCTGGCTTCATTCTCTTCATATCCTGAGAACTTGATTGAGGCTAAATTAGTAATGGACTATATTATGTAATTTTTTCTGTTGCTGTGTAAAATAGCTTGGCAAAAGCAACCTAAGTGTGTAAGAACTAATTTTACCTCGCAGTTCAGTGTTACACTCCATCATGGATTTTACACCACAATTAATCTAATCAAGACAGTCCTTCACAGGCATACCTACACACAGTTCTCCAAAATGCTCAGGATGGTTTAATGTCTTATTGAGTTGACAATTGAGACTACCCATTGCAACTTTGCATTTTATCAGCTTAATGCCCAAACATGTTATTTTAAATGATAACCTTTTATCCTGAAAGTCTGAAGTTCATCTTATAATGCAATATAAAATTAAACTTCAAAAATACCCAGTTTTTCACAATCATAACATTTTAATAGTCTCAGGTCCACATATCATCTGATATTCATATGAAATAAAAACAAGTTAAATGCTTCCACCACACAAAACAACATTCCCATTCCACAATAGAAGAATTGTGATATAACAAGGAATAATCAAACCAAAGCAACATTGAAATCCTTCCAGGAAAACACCAAATCCCATAGTTCCATGCCCATTCTCTGGGACTTCTGACAGTGATCTGGACTCCCAAAGCTTTAGATAGCCCTCACTTTCCACTTCTCTTGCCTACAGAACACACAGCTCTTCTCTCAGACTGGCTCTGCCCAACTCCTGCAACTTTCTTCTATAGATGTCTGGTGATACTGACTTCTCCCTATTGTGGGGGTGTCTCGTTTGCAATTTAGAATTCACCTTCACAGCTTCACCCGGTGTCCTCTCATGCCTCCTTATGGGTACTCTGACCCTGAAACACATTGCCTGTGAATCATATTTGTAATAAGGACTTTTAAAATATGGAAAATATGGACATAATGTGGACAAATGAATTTCACCTATACTTGCAACCAGAAAGGTTATTGTTTATAATGCAAACAAAGCTCACTGAGCCATGTGCTCATCTTTTGACCTGGGCACCTAACCTTAACCCCTAAGGACTCTGCCATGCCTTCCACCAAAGACAGCAAATGAATTTGGAGGTGCTCGGCTAACACAACAAATCAAAGCCCTGAAAGAAACGTGTTTCTCATTGAAAGCAGTCATGAAAAATGAAGAGGTCTGTTTGATACTACATGTGTGATTTTAGACCTAGGGATCAAAAAGCAAGATTCTCTGATAAGATTTGGGTAGATCTTAGCTTCCTCTTCCTCAACTGATGCAGGAAATACTGCTTCAGTAGAAATATTAGTGAAGCCTCTCTCAAGAGCACAGTTTCAGGAGACATCAGAAGGAACAAACAGTTCCAAGATAGGGCCATGCATGGTCTTAAATGAGTGCTAAAGTGTCTGGCTATTTCTTTATTCAGGTATAATTGTAATGTGGTTTAGAAATGCCACAGTATCAGTTCACCTCTGTCTCCCTCCAAGTACCTATAATGCCTTTCCTTTTTCCTCCCAACTGCATGTCTTCTATGCTTTTATTTTTCATTTATTATTAGTAATTCCCTGAATACAATTAGTGCTTCCCATATGCGGATGTGGGGTTATCTACAGGGGCACATGCAATGTACCAGTAACCAGATTCCCAAACATGAATAAATCTCCCTTCCTCAGGAGCCATCAAGTGCAATAGCTCCTCAGCTGGGAACCTTTGGTGCCCTTCCTTCATCAATGCAAGAATTTTGCCTCCTTTGATTTTGTATAGGTTTTATTCATGTAACCACAGCTCTAAGTTGATGAGTGCATCAACATCATGTTCCAAAGTCATCAGTTCACAGTCCTCTTTCCCATACACCAATTCTTACTTTCTTTCTGATCCTCTTTTGTGATGTTCCCTGAGCCTTGGATGGAGAAAGCTGATATAGAAGACCCATTGATAGTTGAATACTCACAGTTACTTATACAAAGCACTTTGGGTACTTATGAGTCTCTTAATTAGCAACTACCCACTGCACAAAGAAGCTTCTCTGACCAAAGATGAGGGCAACACAAATCTATGGGTATAAGCTCAAATAATTCATAAAGATGTTTGACAATGTAGCTACATTTTGATCCAGGCATAGGCCCATTTTCATTGAGTTTTCTCAGTCGTAAATATTTCTTTAGTCTTCTTTGTATCTGATTATCCCATTTTTTCAATGAGACTTATTGTTCAAGATAGGTTATATTTTATTGTCACTGTCGGTTGCTTTTGTTTACTTTCTTTTTTGATTATCTCCTGGTCATAATTACTATTGTTTCTAGGTAGTCTTCGTATGTGAATGGTGTGTGTGTGAGTGAGTGTGTGTGTGTGTGTGTGTGTGTGTGTGTGTGTGTGTGTGTGTATGTGCCTGCGCGCGCTTGTGTGTTGATAGAGCATTCTGTACTGAAGTTTAGAGCTCTAGATCTCAGGAGGCTTCAGTTAGAACAGCGTGATTATTCAGAGATGACCTCACTCTAAACCAGTGTGGGAAACTTATATGACATAAATTAAAACTGGTTATTAAAACTGGTTAAATAAATAGGAAGAAATCTAAGTTAACCCGGCTTTAAATAGTCCCACATGGTGTTACAATTCATCTGACAAGATAAAAAGTTTATTTCATTAATATGAATCATTATGCTCAGTCTATTCTACAAAGTTTGACTGTTTACTTCAGCTGCTAAGGAGCAGTCACATTATCATCAGTGATAATTGCCATCATTAAAGCAATACCAATACCTAAGTAGAATGCTAATTTGGGGTCTCTAACAGTGCTTATGGGGTGGATGTTACACTTAGTTTAACAGGAGCCCCTAGTACTAATGAAGCACGAAAGACTCCCACTGGGAAATGCTTCACTAAACAGCACAGAATTCCATGCAAAGCAGTTTTGCTGCAAAAGTAAGCATGGCCAAAACAAATCTGAGTTTTAAATTATTTTCATTATTAAAAACAAATTTACAAAAATTATAGCTTGATTTGGAGAAATAAGTATCACAATCAACTGTTTTTACATTGTAATAAAATTTCTTGATCATGGAGAAAGTCTGTTAAATATGTCTACCTAGCTTCTGTGGACTTAAGGCTCACTAGCTAATTATTTTAAAGTAAAGAAAGAGGTGTGAGGAGAAGTTGAGATAACATATAGCAAATGTAAAGATTTAGATATCTCAACTGTAGCTATTATTTACAAGAAATAATCTATCTCCTTTGGCTGCATTTTGGTATCACCTGGAATCTCTTAAAAGTCCTGATGACGAGCCGTCATCAGGATCTCTAAGAATGGGAGCAAAGCACCGGCACTGGGTAAAGTCTTCCAGATGTTCTTCTATGCAGGAAAGGATTATAACCAGCAATCTGAATATATGAATAAGTTTGAGGGTAACCATGAATATTTCTCATTATAAAATGTAAAAAATATTTGTAAGATTTTTAGTAGAATGCTTTTTTTGCCAAGAAAATGTAGTACAGCTTGGATTATTATCCAAACAAACTACTGGTTTTAAGGAAAGGTGTATTAGTTAATTTTCTGATGCTGTAATAAAACACCATGAACAAGGCAACTTGCAAAAGAAGAGTTTATTTGTTTTATGTTTCCAGAAGGAGAGTACACATTTACGGGGTGGGGGATGGGGAGGAAGCACAGCACCATGAGCTGGCCTGAGCAAGAAGCTGAGCTGAGAGTGTACATCTTCAAGCACACACAGGAAGAAAGCAGAAAGAGAGCAAATTAGAAATGATTTTTTGAACTCTCAAAGCCAGCCCCAGTGTCCTGTTTACTTCAACTAGGCCACTTCTCCTAAAGGCTCTCTTACCCTCCCCAAACAGCAGGACCAACTGACCAAGTGTTCAAATACTTGAACCTATGGAGAACACACCTCATTCAAACCATCACAAAAGATAATCAACATTTTCTTACTTTTCTCTGTGTTTTCCCATAAGAGAAAATTTTGTATCATTGAAAGGTATGTTTATAACTTCAGATATGCTCTCAGTTTATGAAAATAAATTTATAATTGCTTTATTTTTCCCAACACATTTGTATATTCTCATAATGTGGACTTTCATTGCATATACATGTAGACACACATTAATAACTGGTATGTTTTTGTGGTCAGAGACAGACAAAAGGATAGAGAGAGAATATATTTCACCACATGCATAACACCATATACTTTCTTGTTACTGTATGCCCAATTTAAATGAGGGGAGAAATTTATAGTTTTATTATAATATAAGAATTATCAGCTTAAAAGTGTTAATGATATGATAATTTTGTTAGAAATATTAAATATATGGTTAGTAATATTTCTTTCACACTTATTTTGTCCTTATATTTTATTTTAAATCACTTGAAACAAGCATTGATATTCCAATTTTAATATGAAACAATTGAAAATAACTATTATATCATCTAAAAGTTTCCATTCATTAAAATTTTCAGTCAATGTTTGATTTAACATTTTGCCAGATTTGAAAGTAGGCATGGTGGCATACACTATTAATGACAGCACTCATAAGGAATAGGCAGATAAATCTCTATGAAATCAAGGCCAAAAGGGACTACATGGAGACCTTATCTCGAAAAGAAATATAAATATATTTCTTTACTGACCAAAAGAAAATATTTACTAGAAATTTTCTAGTTTCCTTTGTCATCAAAATTTCATGAAAGAAATGGGCTTAGTAAAAAATAATTTCATCTAAAGTATACCTCAAATAATATAAATCTTAATAAAATTCCTATTAAATTCATAGCATTTTATTTCAGCTTTAAAAACATATCAGTCACTATTTGTGTAATAGTTATACTGTTCCTTGTTAAAGTTTCCCAATCTCCTTTGGGCAGTAAATATACCATCATTTTATGCTCATGATATGCCAATTCTCTTTTTGTGAATATTTTTGTAATTAAAAACGATACTATTAGCCGGTGTCTTTTGGTTATCTTAGTAATGGGTCTCAGTCAAATTAATTCTGAGATTTTTTTAATTTTATTTTTAAATTTTTATTATTTTTATTTTATGTGTAAGCATGTGTTGCTTGCATGTAGGTAAGTGCACCTATGTCCTGCAGTGCCCACAGAGGTCAGCAGAGACTGTCGGATCCCCTGGAACTGAAATTATGGACAGTTGTCAGCTTCCATTTGGGTGCTGGGATTTGAACCCCTGTCTTCTGCAAGAACAACCAGTGATCTTAATCACTGAGCCATCTCTCTGGCCCCCGATGTGATTTTTTTTTAAAGAATTCTTCTGACCTAGACAATTACTCTAATATACTGTGTTTGTTTAAGGATCAATGAAGCCAATATAATTATCACATTAATTGATAAATTACATGGTAGCAAGTCTTTTATTATTATTCTATATCTTATATTTAACATGTAATTTATGCAATCATGCATCAATTTGAATATAAAATTAGAAAATATGCTGTGTATAGTGGTATAAATGAATATAATTAACCTCTGTATGCCCTTTGTAGCTGTCTATGGAAATTATGTTTAGTGTTATAGGATTAAATACAATTATAAAATAATTAAAGTTGTATGTCTTGTGTATTGATTCACACCAAACCTGTTTTATAAAAATAAATCTCAATCTCATTAAGTATTTGACTTGTATTTCTTGAAATAAATATTGCAAAATAAATATAATTGATCATTCAGACTATCACAAAGAGAGGATTTTTGTCTTAGTTTCTTTTCTGTTGCTGTGAAAAAATATATTGACAATTGCAACTTAAGAGTTGAAAGGGTTTATTTCATTGTACATTTCTACTTTACAGACCATCATATTGGGAAAGCCACAGAAGCAGAAGCCTGAGGGATGTGATTACATCACATTCTTAGTCTGAAGAAGGGAGAAATGTGTGCATGCATGGTACAGCTCAACTTGCCCTCTGCATTTTATTCAGTCTGGGATAAACTGACCAGGAAATGTTCCTATGCACTAACATAATCAGTTAACATAATCAAGAAAATCCTTCACTAGCATTTTCAGAGGCTAATCTTTATATATACAATCCTAAGGTATACTTAAAGGCTTGCCTCTTAAGTGTTAAACCACAATGATAACTGGTCTTGCAAGATTCTCCATGGTACAATAAAGTACTTTTTCTTGGAGGTAACCAAGAGCTGTCTAAATGGACTTAAGGCCTATTCAGTAGGACTAAATCCATATCTTTTACTGCAAACCTAGTCAAATATCCATGACTGGAGAGATCATTGAATTTAAAGGAGAACATACTAGTGCCAATTTTCTAAACCAATATGTTTTCTAACTGCATTCTGAATACTTGCCCTTATACCCAGAGGTAAGTGTAGCTCTTGATCCTCAGGATTGATCATCATTTTAAACACATTTTTTAAAACTTTATTGAAAATTTCCCACACCCACTCCCTCCCCTCCAACACTTCCCTAATCTCCCCATAACTTTTTTTCTAACAACTTCGTGTACTCTTTCTCCTTCCTTCCTTTTTCTTTCCTTCCTCCATCCTCCCTCCCTCCCTCCCTCCCTCCCTTCTTTCTTTCTTTCTTTCTTTCTTTCTTTCTTTCTTTCTTTCTTTCTTTCTTTCTTTCTTTCTAATTGGAGATTTTTGCTACTCTAACAGTCCCCCTTCTGAAGAGGTAACCTTAAAATCTTTTAGGGATTAGATATAAGCTCCCAAATACTTTTGAAATTTTTGGCCTTTGGGACAGAGTATGTTTCTAAGAGGCCCAAGGTCATACTTTCCTTTGGGTGTTTAAGACCATATAATTGGCCCAAATAAACCAATTTATTTTTACTCCTCAGGTCATTGGAGGATCTGTTCCTTAGGGGTCACATGGGTTTGGGAGGAGCCCTGGCTCCTTACTTTTACCAGTTCGATCTATGTGAAGTTAAGGCAAAGGTCCTGCTCCACCATGGCAACCTTCACTTGGAGGCATGAATGAAACATTTCCTCTGAGTTGACCCTCCTCTTTGTAGACTGGGCATTGACTGGTTCAAGTACATCTGGTGGGGATCTCCATGGCCTCCCTGAACAGGAGGACAGGTGACTCACAACAATTACAGGACATTTTCAGAGATGCTCCATAGTCTCCTGGAGCTTATTCAACCTTGGAGGGCAAGGAACAAAAACTCTCTTTTAATTCCCTATGACAAGATTATTATAGGCCTCAAAGTGTGGCTGTTAAACATCCAGGAAGGTTAGTTCTACCAGTCTTGCACTTTACTCACCATGTGCTATGTAGATAAAGCTCAGGCAAAACCCAAATGTTCTCAGATAAACCTTGACTAGACATATATTTTGTTCCTTAAACTAGTTGACTAAACTATGATCTCAGAAATTTTAAGAATATGTGTATATTATTTTTGTCTCATCCTTTATATATCATAGCAAACCTACACAGACCCTCATAACAAGCTTACTGTTGGGAGCTATTATTATTATGGGCACAGCCATTGCTGCATTAGGCTGTGGCAGCTTGCCTTGACTTAAGCATTGGAGAAAGGATGCTTCCATCCTGGGAGTTTCCCTGCTCTCAGCTTTTGTGGTCTGAGTTGACAGGCTATGCTTCCCTGATTAATTGACAGTCTTGGAAATATAACAAAAGAGTTCTGTTTCAGTTTATGGGCACCGGAGTTTCTCAGCACCAGTAAGCTTGGTTTCTATATAGAAATAATAGATTTTAGTATTTGCTAAGAGTAATCAAAAACAGTACACTTTATATCTAAGGTATTACACATATTATGTAGCGGAATCTTGGATACTGTAAACGCTGTGTGAGTTTCAGTTGGTGAAGTAATGTATTCTTGGTAGTAACATAATGTATCCTTGGTTATTCCTTGGTTACTTTCTGTTTAGTGACGTATCCTTAGTTATTCCTTGGTTACTCCAGATCTGATTCCTATATAAGCTTGCTTTAATTCACAATAAACATGCATTGGCACGTAGACCTCTGCATCTCCTATGTCCTGATTTCTATCTGTCGGGGTCCCCAAGCCCTTCAGGCATGGACTGTGGTCACTGTACTGTGACAGCTTATATTTTCTCATTTTTTCTGTCCAAACACTTTTTAATTTTAATAAAAATCATTATGAAACAATCAGCTATACTACAGATAAAAATCCCCATGAAACCAAGTGAATTAAAAAAAAAATGAAAGTTCAAATAAAAACACAGATCTTCTATAGATCTACACATGTATATTAGAAAAATTTTGTATTTAATAGTATTATTAAACCTAAACACTATTTATAAAAATATTGCAACAAAATGTTTCTTTAATTTCTAATTTTTTCAGTACTACCTCCTCAACTGTGTTGGAAATACAGTACATGAATTAAAGAATAGGAGTGTGTATATGTTAAACTGAACATAATTGCTTCTAAAGAAATTATTACCTTTCAACAATATGATTGGCAGCTACAAAAGTGTGTATAATAGGCAAAACGTGGTACAGGACATTTTTTTTAGAAGAATAGAAATTTGAGAGAGCAGAAAATATTCCCTTTTCAAGCTACTGAGACTTCCTTTTTTGATAAGAAATCAGTCTGAATATTCTGGTATTTCTAATACTGACAATATAACAATTGTTCTATTTAAATTGGGATTTGTAATTCTAATTTAAAATAATCCCTTTTCATTTTGACTCTAGTTTCAATAAGTTCTGGCTATTTATTCACTATTTAAGTACATAAGTTCAAAGGAAACAGTTGATTAAATGTATTTCTGTGACAATTTTATATTATTTTTCTGTGCTAATTGTTTTTCTCAATTCTGTGACTGAATACATGACAAAAGTCACTTAACAGAAAAATGGTTTATTTTGGTCCATGTTTGGAGGGGGTAAAGTCTTTCATGTTGGGGAAGGCATGGAAGCCAGCAAGTGGTCAGGTAGCATTCACAGTCAGGAAGTAAGAGATGAATCAGCTCACATTCTTCTTTTCAATCATCTGTAAACCTAGACCATGGGATGATGTTACCAAAACTCAGGGCACGTCTTCCTTTCTCAGTTAAACTTCTTTAGTTTCACTCTTATAGACAGGCCCCATGGAATGTTTCTAATTTCAGTGAAGTTGACAATGAAGATTAAACTTTACACCATCTTTTCTGAAGTATTTTACATATACTTAAATTTCTGAGTTTCTACAGTTTTATTTTCAGACATTAATTCACAAAGTTTTATTTAATACCTGAAGACATGAAATTACATTATGTGTGATATAACTAGAGGAGGTCAAACATTATAGTAATTTTCCCAAACAAAATAACGTATTAGAATATAGTTTAACTTGTCAGTGTATTAAAGTTTAGATATCATAGTTATCTAAAAATATATAACCATGCATGGAAAAATAATCAATGAAGACACAGAAAATCCTTTAGTTACAAAAGCCTGTAATAATAAATAATTTATCATATGTACTCCTAGTGCATTATTTAATCATAATTACATATGATTTAATCATAATGTATACTGATGTGATGACATATATTCAAGGGCAAAGCCAAAAGTTTAGTAAATTTTCTGTGCTTTCACTACCAATAAAATTTATACAAATTACATAATCAAAATTCGTTAATTAATATTATCTATAATCAGATATAATAACCACCTAGAAGAGTTTTTTTGGTTTTTTTCCTTCATATTTTAAATAATGTGACTACTTATCATTATGGAATATATATGGCTTATAGTTCTGTATATACATGTAACATTCAAATAAATTAAATAAAGATATGGGATCGTAGAGTTTAGAGGATAATTTATTTTATAGATAATTGAAGGCATGTCATGAGTAAAAAGGGTGAATTTTTAAATCAGTTCACAGACTGTAATTCCAACTTCTCAGTTTATAATGAAAGGATTTTAGATACTGAATTGCTGAATTAATTTTCACATAGTACATTTAGAAGCACATTGACCTCAATTATGGAATAATGAATGATTGTAAATATTTTTATCCAGGACCCTGAAATTTTGTCTTCATTGCTGAACAAAATCCAATATTTAGTTAATAACTTTAGAATCAAGGTCATCTTCAATATAAATTCACACCACTGATCTTTGTGTCTGATTGCTTTCGGTTAACAAAATGCTCTTTAGCATCACAAAAGCAAAATAAAAATAATATATTATACTTTCTCTTAGGAGGAAAAGGAATTTCTTTTTCAATCAACACCCATCAGAAACTTTAATTACAGTAAATAATTTGTATTTAAAAATTATTTTATTGTGTATAAGTGCATTATCTGCTTGTGTGTAAGTGAACTCATGTCATTCAATGCCCATGGAGGAGTTCAGAGAAAAGCATCAGATTCTCCATTTGGTGAATCCCAGGTTCCCTGCAAGTGCAGCCAGTGCTCTTAACCACAGGACTATCTTTCCGACTCCCATAATTGGTGTTTAAATTATATAGTTTGATTTCTTTTGTCAATAAATAGTTAAGAGAATATTTTACTTAATAGTGTATTTTTGCTTTCTAGCAAAATGTAGCTACTGGGCAAATATTTGTTTAATAAATAATTGTCTAAATCACAATTGAAGCTTAAAAGAGGACTGCCAGAAGTTTTAATAGAAATTACTTGGACATAATTCTCTAATTTTCAAATATTTATGCTTACTCATAAAAGGGCACAAAAGGTGTGTATTTTGTTGAAGAACAAATAACAAAATAGATTTGTTTCTATTTATTTATTTAGTCACTTATTTTTTAATATTTTATTTATTATATCTATTTTATTTGATGTGTATGCATGTATTGCCTGCCTGTAGGTAAGTGCATCAGTGTCATACAGTGCCCGTGGAGGACAGAAGATGCTGTCGGATCCCCTGGAACTGGAGTTGAGAACAGTTGTTTAGCTGCCATGTGGGTGTTGAGATTAGAACCCGGGTCTTCTGAATGAATAGCCAGTGTTTTTTAACTGCTAAGCCATCTCTGCAGCCCTCAATTTTTTTTGTTTTTGAGACAGGATCTCATGTATCCCTAGGATGGCCTTCAACTTGGTATGTAGCTGAAAACAACCATGAAATCCTGATCCATCTGAGTCTAATTCCCAGCTTTGAACAATTTTTCCCTGTTGATTTAATTATTTTTAAATATTATTTATATACTGAGGAAATGAAGAAAGTGAAATTAAATGAGGATTTTAAGCAACAATTAGTTTTTGTTTCCTCCACCCACTGAAAATAATTCTGAGTAAAATATTATTAATGATAAAGCATACCTGTCTTAGTTTGTTTCTCCATTGCTGTGACAAAACACTCTGACCATTACCAACTTGGGGAAGAAAGGGTTTATTTGTCTTACATATCCCAGGTCACAGTTCATCCAGGGGCCCAAGGTAGGAACACAGGGCAGGACCCTGGAGGCAGGAGCTGGAAGACAGGCCATGGAGGAATGCTGCTTACTGGCTTGCTCCCCTGACCCCTGCTCAGCCTGCTTTCTTATGCAACACAGGCCCACCTGCTCAGGGGTGGCACCACCCACAGTGGGCTGGGCCCTCCCACATCACTCATCAAGCCGATGCCCCTCAGATATGGCCACAGGCCAGTCCAATAGAGGAAATTCCTAATTGAGGCTCCCTCAACCCAGGTATGTCAAGTTAACACTAAAGCTATCCAGCACAATACCTCATGCATGTTCTTGCTTCAAATAGAAAGCATAGGTATTGAGGATTAGTGCATAAATTTTACAACAGGGGAAGAAGGCCTAGACATTGCACCCAAATTGTATAGTTATCCAAAGCATTTACTATAATTACAAAATGGAAAAATACATCAAATGAAATGTAAAACATTTGCTAATTTCTTTTTAAATTATTTGAGATGATATACATTTTTAAGTTTAATTTTTATTATTTTTTAAACATGTGGATGTGTGTCTGTGAGTGGGGCTGTGCACATAAGTCCAGGTGCCTATAGATGTCAGAGAACGAGGAACTAGATTTATAGGCAGTTGGGCGCTCTTAGATGAAGATGCTAGGATCTCAGCTCTGTTCCTCTGCAAGAGCAGTATGTGCTCTTAACCACAGCCATCTCTCTAGCCCTGTAGTCTGTTCATTTCAAACCACTTTGTTGGGTTTATGGTATCATCTTAGAAATGGAATATTATCTTTATGTATACTCAAAATGCTTAGTTAAGGTTCCAACTGCACAGTTCTTGACTCACACAGCAGGGCTCTGCTTGGTCACATCCAACTGTGCTTCAGCCTACATAATGATTGCCCCAAACACCACCTACAAAGACCGTACCCTCACATGCTTAGACTCAGTTCCACATGCATCCCTATGCCCACTGATGAGTTGCCCTAGACTCTTGCCTATGTTGTCTTCTCCTTCCCAGGCTAAGCAAGTTACATATATTTGTGGTCACACTCTGGGTGAGTCACCCAAGACAATTGCCTCAAAGACCCTCCATGGACCCAAAAGGTGGAAGTCAAACATAATCTTCCATTGAGACTGCACCACATTCCTAGCCTACAGCAACTTTCTCTGCCATGACCCATCAGGGAATTGTATTCATAATGTTTCTTGGGTACTACCGTGTTAGAATCATCCCAGTCTCCCCAATAAAATATTAGAAACAGGTGTCTGAAGGCTAACCTACTAGCATTTCAGAAATTATCCTGGAAAAAATATTCAAAGCTTGTGCAACTCTTCAAAAAGAAACAAACTTCCATTCAATAGACTCAGGCTACAGTCTCATATCAGACATCATAAGAACACAAACAATGTGAATGGCAAATCAACATGTACAGTCCCTCCAAAAATTAAACCACTGCTTCAATAAAAATGTTCCCCAATGAGAGTTATGTAGACAAAGACATGGACAGAGAATTTGAAAGAAGCATCATGAATATCTTAAATAATTCAAGGAATTTAAAGAGGACATGAACAAATACCTCAGGGAACTTAAAGGATCAATATAATTCATGAGTGAAGTCCAAGAAAACATGGCTGAAAAAATTATAAAGACAATTCAAAATTTGCAAACTGAATTCAATTAACAGATAAAAATACTAGGAATGGAGTGATGGTTCATTGGTTAAGAGCACTGGCTACTCTTGCAGAGGATCCAGGTTTGATTTCCAGCACATACATGGTGACTAACTCCAGCTCCAGGGGATCCAACAACCTCTTCTAACCTCCATGGACATTGAAGGGTACGGGTGCACTCATACACACAGTGAGTGCAGGTAGTACACTCCTACACATAAAATAAAAGTAATAAGTAAATTTTAAAGAAAAGAAGATAGACATACTGAAGGAATGTAAAATTGAAATGAAGATGGAATTTAAAAACTCAATAACCCAATTATAAAACTTGGAAGGGGGCTGAAGAGATGGCTTAGTAGTTAAAATCACTAGGACTGCTCTTGCAAAGGACCAGGGTTCAATTATCAGCACGCACATGGTGACTAGCAACCATCCATCATGCCAGTTCCAAGGGATCTGACACCATCTTCTGACCTCTGTGGGCATTGCACAACACAAGTGCACTTACATGCATGCTGGCAATATGCTTGTATACATAAATAAATATAGTAACAATAATAAAATTGGAGAAAGTCTACTAGAATGAATTAAGCAGTAGACAGAAGGACTTGAAGATAGAGTAGAGGAATTGGAAATCTCAAAGAAGTAGTATGGGATTCTCTTGGCCTACCCAGACCAACAACTCTAAGGAAGGTTTCTCCTATCTGGCATTGTCTTTCTTGTTATATTTCCACATCTCTTAATAGCCTCCCAGAACTTGTAAGTACTGTAATGCTGAAGAAAAGACATACTTTCAATACAGGATTTGAAGCAATGGAGCTGGAACTGACCTGGATGCCTCCTTCCTGAAGACTATGTCTCATAGTTTCAGAAGATACTAAGCAAACTGGTGAGGGAGAAAATCAATTGTCTAACCCCAGCTTTAAAGCCTAAAAACCACAACAATGACCAGAACAGCAAGCTATATAGGGTTAGTAGTGACACTTTTATCTTGGGGTAATTAACAGCTATCTAATTGGACTTAAAGCAAGCTCAATGGGAAAGGATTTGAGTGTGGTACTGTAAACAAAATCAAATACAAATGACTGGAGAGGTTATAGATCCTAGAGAAAACCCTATGTCCATCATATCCCTAGACAAACATATTTTCCTACTTTATTCTGAATACACACCTAATATTTATAGAAAAGTATAGGTCTCACAACTGATCAAAGAAGCTTCTTTTTGCAAAAGATGAAAACTTACAATGTTCCACAACTCTTCAAACACAGAGAATAAGTGTCTATGAGGTGCCCCACTCTAAGTGACATATCTACAATGAAACCTTTACACCTAAGTCTCACAGAACATAGCAGAACTATGGGTAGAGAGAAAAATATTGGTTCTTCCAAATCTCACCAGCAAAGCTCCTGATGCAACAGAGAGCAATTAACACAGAAGGCTAGACTGACCAAATGTAGAGAAAAAGACTACAGCGTATGTATCTGGATAGGACTCATATTAAACCTCACCCACTAAGCCCCCAGGGCCCATTGCAGAAGACGGGTTAGAAAGACTGTAACATCCAGGGGTGGTATACAACCAAAAGTATACAATATTCCAATCTTCTGGGAACTTTCTCATATGAACTTACAGCAATGGTGACAGCATCCACAAGACAAATGCAAGCTCAGTCAGACAAAAATACAGCATATTACTGGGGAACCCTAGCCAAGGAATTATTGCCAGCTGATCACTTCTGAGTGAGGGAGAGTTTGTCTTAAGAGAGTGATGATAGGCTGAAGAGGCTCCAGTGGATGAATTCACACTGAGGGACATCTGGGGACACAAACATGAGTTGAAAGATCTTTATATATATGACAGAGTACGTGAAATCCAGTTGGTGGGCTATGGAGTGGTGCAAAAAGGAGAGGGGGTTAGACTAGGTCTTCCAAAGATCCTAGAAGAAAATCCCTCCCAACAAATGGAAAAACACACCCATATAGACACAAGAAATACACTTAACATCAAATACATAAGAACAAAAGGAAATGATCCATGGAATGTTATAGTTAAAACAATAAATACTACAAAAAAAGATTACTGAATGATGCAAGAGAAAAACCACTAGTAACATATAAAGGCAAATTCAGCCAAATAGCTGATTTCTCAATGGAAATTTAACAGTGAGAAGAACTTGATAACCTCATTTGAATTTTTAAAAGACCATGCAATCCAGCACATAGTACTTTACACAGCAAATCTTTCTGCTACAGTTGAAAAAGAAAGAAAAACCTTTAATGATCTTAACAGGGTAAAAGTATTAATGTTGGGGCTGGAGAGATGGTTCAGCAGTTAAGAGCACTGGCTATTTTTTCAGAAGACTGGAGTTGGAATCCCACCACCACATGACAGCTAACAACCTTCTCTAACTCTAGTTCCAGAAGATCTGATGAGCATTTCTGTCCTCTATGGGCACTATATGAGAAGGGTGCACTTACAGACATTCAAGAATAACAATCACACAAATAAAATAAATAAGTCAAAAAACTTTTTAAAGTATTAATGTTAACAAAATCAGCCATCAGAGAACACTGAAAGCAATACTACAGACTGAAGAGAGAAATTACCATACTCAAGAGGCAAAAAACTGAAGTTATAATTGATGAAACACAAAATAGGATTAAAAACACAAGCAGTAGCCTCAGCTTCCCTGGGCCTGCAGGACCAGCAGGCCTCTCTCCTACCAGCAGGCTTCTCTCTCCAGGGTAAGTTAATTGGGCCTTCAGCACCTTGACTACCCAAGTCTCACTCACCCTCCCATCTCCCCTGCTTCGCTCTCCTCCTAGCCTGGGTCCTGTCCCATTCCTTGTCTTGGTGCTCCAGACACCTGGGGGAACCACCACTGCTTCTTCGTGATCCTTTGCATCCAGAGGAACTCAGTTCCTTCTCAGGTCCCCAGAAGCACTGCTTCTGCCCCCCCCCCAGGGTCTGCAAACCCACCAGCCTCTTTCCTGAATGCTGAAATGATCTTTCCTCTTCCTGGTCCTTTGTAACCAGACCAACACAGCTCTTCAGTGCAGTCCCCAGGGACCATAGGGGCTGACTCCCGCCCCCAGCTTCCTTGGCATCTCTGGGTGGCACGGCCACCAGCTGCCCTAGACCAGCATGGTTCCTGGGCCCAGCTCCAAGGAGAGTCCAACTGCCAAATTCCTGAGGCCAAAAATCTAACCTGGATGGATCCAGACCTTAGGAGAAAGCCTGAGAGCATCTGATCCTCAGCTGACTTGGGCCTCTATAGAAACTCCTGAAGATAAAACCAATCTGGCCACCCCAATATAAAATAAAAACAGAGAACTGGAAGCTTAGAGGAACCAGCCTTGCATGCCCAAAAAGTAAACCACAAAGACACGTAAAGTTCACAAAAAGAAGCAGACCTAAACTTGAAGGCTTGAGTTTCACACAAGAATCAGAAACAACCAAAGGAAGTCACATGTCAAAATCACAGAGAAAAAAATAACATAAAAAAACAAAATAACATATTCCCCTTCAAATACCAATAGTCTTCTAGAGGAGTACAATGAGAACCCCCTAGAGATAATGCAGGACATGGAACTCAAATGAACAATTATAAACATGATAAAAGAATTCAGTGAATTTAAAGAACACACAAAGAAATCAAAGAACTGAAGGAAGAAAGGGATAAACTTCTGAATGAATTCAGAAAAGACTTAGAAATATTGAATAATACTCAGGCTGAAATGAAGAAGAAAGTGAAATACTCAGTAAGCCAAATAAAAACGAAAGGAGAAAGCCTCACCAATAGGATGAATGAAATGGAAAACAGAGTATCAAGACTGGAAGAAAAAGTGGACAAATTAGACCACTTAAGCAAAGATTATGAAAAATTTAAGAAAGGATAAGAATGGAATATGTAGTAATTGTGTAACACCATAAAAAGACCAAACTTATGAATCACAGGCATACAGGAAGGAAAAGAATCCCAAGATAATGGCATGGAACAGATCGTCAACAGAATTGTCGAAGATCGTCAAAGAAAGTTTCTCAAAATTAAAGAAAGACATGCCCATACAAATACAAGAAGCATACAGAACACCAAACAGACAGGACAAGAAAAGAAACTCTCCATGGCACATCATAGTAAAAACACTACACATACAAAACAAAGAGACAATTCTGAAAACTGCAAAAGAGAAACAACAAGTCACATATAAAGGAAAACCCACTAGGATCACAGCTGACTTTTCATTGCAAACTATGAAAGCCAGAAGAGCCTGGACCAAAGTATTCCCACTATTGAATGAACACAGATGCCAACTCAGACTACTATACTGAGCCAAAATTTCTATTATAGTCGAAGGGGAAAGAAAAATCTTCCATGATATAAGGAGGCTGAAGGAATTCATGTCCACAAAACCAGCCCTTCAGAGAGTTCTGGAAGCAATACGGAGAGCTGAAGAAAGGAATGACTATACCCAAGGGGTTACAGAAAGAAATTCAATGAAGTTTTAACTGTGGAAAAGTACATCTACATCATGAATGTAAATAGAAATAAAAATGGCAGGATTCAATACTCATCTTTCATTAATAACTTTAAGTATTAACAGACTGAACTCCCAGTCAAAAGACACAGACTTGGTGAATGGTATAAGAAACAAAACCCATCTTTTTGTTGGCTGCAAGAAACCCTAATATCTGAAAAAAATAGACTTTAAACTAAAACTAATCAGAAGAGATAAAGAAGGCCAGTTAATTCTGATCAAAGGAACAATAAATCAAGAAGATATTAGAATCATGAACACATATTCACCAAAATCTGGTGCACCTAACTTCATAAAAACAATACTAGAGAACTTTAAGAACCAGGTTAATCTCAACTCATTAAAAGTAGGGGACTTCAATACCCCACTGAATCGATTAGATAGGTAAACAGGGCAGAGAGTTAACAGAGAGACATCTGAATTAAAATACTATATAAAATGGATGTAACAGCCATCTACTATGTATTCCACCAAAGCACGAAATGACATACTTTCTACTCAACACCCCACTGGAAGAAGACCTAATCATCACAGGAATACATGGAGATTAAACAACACACTCCTGAATGATGAATGGGTCAAAAGAGAAATAAAGAAAGAAATAAAAATATTCCTGGAATTAAATGAAAAGGACAATACAGCACAACAAAACCTCCGGG
>NW_008349353.1:2894408-2909389 GCF_000622305.1 Nannospalax galili
TAGATGAAAGGGAAACATCACAACAGATACCAAAAAGATCCAGAACATTATAAGGGAAAACTCTAAAAAGCTATATGCTACCAAATTTGAAAACCTAAAAGAAATGGATGAATTTCTAAAATCATGGACACCACCAAAGTTAAACCAAGAAGAGATCAATAGCTTAAACAGACACATAATAAGGAAATTCAAAGCATAATACAAAATCTCCCAACTAAAAAAGGCCCAAGACCAGATGGATTTACAGCAGAATTCGATCAGACATTTAAAGAAGATCTACAACCAATACTACTTAAATCATTCAAAATGATAGAAACAGAGGGAGAACTCCCAAAGTCCTTCTATGAAGCCAACATCACTCTAATACCCAAACTGGGTATACCAAAGCCAGGTAAAGATACAACCAAAAAAGAAAACTATAGACCCATATCCTCAATGAACATAGATGCAAAAATTCTCAACAAGAAAGATACTTTCAAACTGCATACAGACACACATCAAAAATATCATCTACCATGATCAAGTCAGCTTTATCCCAGAGATGCAGGGATGGATCAATACATGTAAGTGAAGAAAAATCATAAATAATATAACAAAGACAAGAACTACATAGTCATCTCAATAGATGCAGAGAAGGCCTTTGACAAAATTCAACATGTATTTATGTTCAAAGTCCAAGAGGGAATTGGACTGGAGGGAACATACCTCAACATAATCAAAGCCATATACAACAAACCCACAGCCAACGTCACTCTAAATGGACAAAAACTGGAAGCATTCCCATTGAAATCAAGAACCAGACGGACGATGCTGTCCACTATCTCCACTCCTCTTTAACATAGTGCTTGAAACTGTTGAAAGAGAAATAAGACAAGAGCAGGAAATTAAAGGATTAGTAATTGGAAAACAAGAGATCAAATTATTCCTTTTTGCAGATGATATGGTATTATATCTAAGAGATACCAAGAATTACATCATAAAACTCCTAGAAATTTTTAACAAGTTTGGTAAAGCGGCAGGTTACAAAATTCACCTACAAAAGTCTGTAGCCTTTCTATATGGTAATAACAAGCAATCAGAAAAAGAGCACATGGAAACACTCTGCTTCACAATACCTTCAAAAAAAAATCTCGGAATAAGCATGACAAAAGACATTAAAGAGCTCTACAATGAAAATTTTAAATCATTAAAGAAAGAGATTGAGGAAGACATCAGAAGATGGCAGGACCTCCCATGCTCATGGATTGGAAGAATTAATACTGTGAAAATGAATATCCTACCAAAAGTCATTTATACATTCAATGCAATGCCAATCAAAATCCCGATGACATTTTTCACAGAATTGGAAAAAAAACATCCTAAGATCCATATGGATCATGAGGTAGATTTCATTGGTAACATTTTTTCATTTCTACTAATTATTAAGGAGCAAATTTTCATGCTTTGAAAAAATTATTATTTTTTTAATCTTTTTTTAAAATTTTTAATAACGACATGATTAGAAGAATCATTTCACTACAACTTTAACATATTCAGTAACATGCTCCAGAGCAAGAGTACATCTCTTTCACAAGTGGGAATTGTGGTGGTCACCTGTCCCTTGATCAAGGAGGCCAAGGAGACACCACCAGATGGACTTGAAACAGTGTCCAGTCACAAAGAGGAGGGTCAACACAGAGGATTCATTTCCTCCATGCTTCCAAGTGAAGCCAACATGGTTTGGCAGGGCCTTTGACTTATATTTCAATAGGTGGAACGGGTAAAAGAAAGGAGCCATGGGCTCCTCCCAAGCCCATGTGACCCCTGAGGAACAGATCCTCAAATGACATTTAGAGTAAAAATAAATTGGTTTATCTGCGACAACTGTATGGCCTTAAACATCCAAAAGGAAATTATAACCAAAGATAAAAGTTGCCAATATAATTTCTTAAGAGTCCATATGCATAGCTAAAGGCTACATAACAAGCAACAATACCAGATAGGAGATACCTTTTTTGAATTGTTGGCCAGTGTGACCAAAGGGAATCCCAAATAGTAATCCAGCATAGAACTTGGAAAATGAACAGCAGACCCTTATCTTATCTAAGGGAATATTGACAATTGATTACTGCTAGAAGAGGAACAGCTGACCTTCCTAAAACAAAGACCTCTAGATAGGCTGACTAGATTCACCAGAAGGGCAAGTGGTGGGAATGGCTGGGGTGCTGACAACACAGCAGACAGTAGCAGGGATATCAGAGTATAAGGGCTCTAGTGGGGGGAGGGAGGCTATGGGAGGTTTTAAAAATGTGTTATATATTGAGGAGGAAGCATGGAAATTTACATCGTGCTAATTAGTAGAGGTGATAAACATTACCATTAAAATCTACCCTATGACTTCACAGACATACACAGGTGCCAAGGACCCAAGTGCAACCAATTATGATTAGTAATAATCGATGCATACAGATTAAAGATGTACTCTTGCTCTGGAGTATGTACTGATTATGTTATATCTGTAGTGAAATGCTTCTTCTAATCATGTAGTTATTAAAAATCTTTAAAAAATGATAAATACTAATAATAATTAGTAGATGTGAAAAACATTAACATTGAAATCTACCTGATGACTTTATATCCATGCTCAGATTCCAAGGAGCTCAGAAAGTAACCAACTGTGACTAGAAATAATCAGGTATATAGAGATTTGAAACACATGTGTAAATATCTTAGCATTAATTGCATTGAAAATGAAATTTTCTGTATGAAACTGTGTATTTTAATAATGAAATGAAGATCTTTTCTAAAGGTTAAAACCTCATTTAATTTTATGTCTTATAGGGTTTATACTGAGTAAAATATTGTATAACTGTTTTAATTCAACTGTTAACCTAAACATTTACAGCCAATTTTGAAAGAGATGTAGCTTATCTTCAGAAATTGTTATTGAGTATGTTGATGCTGTTGTAATGAAACGCTTCTTCTAAATATGTGTTTATAAAATAAACAACTAAAAAAAAGCAGTAAAAATATATAATCAATCCATTCCTTTCAATAAAATATTTAAATATTAATGACATCAACACATCCAAAAACCAAGGTGTCTCCCAATTTGCTAGTTCCTCCAATGAGCAGGGCCTGACACAGAGCATGGACTATGAAGGGGTTGCTGGCAGGCATCTTCGGACTGAAATGGAGAGCCAGGAGGAAGATACATACTGGTGGGTGTGGAGAGAGAGATGCCTCAGCACCTCACCCGCAGGGATGCAAGAGGCGTTGTTTACCAACCCAGGACGAGCTTGCGGGCCAAAGATGCATGAGCAAAAGTTACCAGGGACTATGGGTGAGGCCTTGGGAGCATCTAGTGGTGGGCTCTGAGCCAGGGTGGAAGAGTGCTTATCTCTGTGTAAGTTCCCCAGTTTACCCACTCCCTACCCTCTGGCATAAACATAATAAACTCACATAAAATATATTATATGGTTTGTCTGATTGCACAGGAGACCCAGAGGAAATTGGACCACAAAATTGGCTCACCCTGCCAGGATATGACAAAACTGAGAATGAGTTTTAAAAGAGCACTGATGGTGGTGCTCATGTGGTTGTTACAATGGGTTACTAAAAAGAGGCCAGCCAAGCAGAAGCATGGGCCACAGCTATGTTGTAAATGAGCGGATATGTTGTGGGTATGGAAAGGTTTGTTAAAATTTACCCAAAGGTTACAAAATATTTTACCTGCTTTAGAGAGAGCATGGCCACTTTGCATCATAAAGGATGTGTCCCAGGCAGGGAAAACTGAAAAGGCTGAATTGGCAGTCCCAGTTGTAGAGCTTAAGAGAGAAAAAAGGTGGGACACCTTGACTTGTGTAAAGTCCAAGTACTCAGAGGAAAGGACAGATAATAGTAAAAAGGACAAAAAAAAAAAAAAAAAAAAAAAAAAAAAAAAAAAAGCTAACTGTGCTGTAGTTAGGAAATATTCCATGCTAGAGCTGTTAAAACTAGGAAAAACTTACAAGCAAGCAGAGAGCTCCTGGCCACGTGGTTTGTGAGAGTATGGGACATGGGAGCAAATGACGTCAGTCTAAGTCCTTCAGAAGTTTCACAGCTGAGTTATATAACCATCCATCCCTCCTTGCGATATAGGCTGTTCAACCTAGGCCAATGTAGGAGTAAGCAGTCTTTAATGGGGTGGCTGGTTGAAGGCAATAAAGATACATGGTTGTCACCAAGGGAGAGTAACATGATTTTCAGTGGCAGGAGGGATATAAAGGAAGGGCAGGCATTCCTGAGACAACTAGTTATGAGAAAAGCAATATATGATGTCCAGTTCACTGGGGCAGATAAGACTGAGTTCACCAGAGGTATTAAAGAATGCCTAATTCAACCGGGACCTCGAGAACAGTATGGGGCTTTAATGGTTTTACTAAGCCCTTTTATGAGATAGGATCTTTGTAAGACTTTAGGAAATCTTAATGATTCTGACCAGCATGTAAAATGTGTCTGTAAAATAAAAGAACATCCTTTAAGAGATATAAAAAAGACCAGACCCAAGAAATGGTCCACTTGGGTTACTCAAAGAAGAACAGTTTACAAAGGACATTCAAAGGATAACAACTGTACAAGGGGTGAAATTATGTCAAGCCCAAATCCCCAGAGGAAAACTTGGTAGAAAAGCAAATTCAGCACTAAGGCATTTCTAGAACATTTTAAAACAAGAAGAACAGTTTACAAAGGACATTCAAAGTATAACAACTGTACAAGGGGTGGTTAAGAATCCCCGAGGATTAAATAAGATGAATTTCTCTTCTGATAAAGGCTATACTAGGGGTGGAAACAGGTTTTCCCACCAAGTTCTCCCCACAGCTAACCTGGTATGGTCAATGGGAAGATGAGAGATGGCTACAGTCAGTAGGCAGACCCAGAGCCTGTCTCACTCAGGGACCAACAAGTACAGTGGGAACCGGAGAAGCCCACTGCCTTGTTAGCCCAGTGCAGGGTCAGGCAACTGGAGTCAACAACTGTAAGTATATCAAGAATAAAAGAATACAAAAAGACCCCATCTAAGATCCCTCAAGGGCAAAATAACTAAAAAGGAATAAGTAAAAATGATAAAGAGCTAACCAACTTAATGCCTCGTACCCATGCTATGGTACCTAACAAGGATCTATGGAGAAAACAGTTAATATTAATGGACAAAACTTTTCCATGCTTTGTGAGACCTTGTCTATGAGTGATTTAATATATGTTAACCCTCCTTTGAGTGTTTTACAGATGTGAAACCCATTTGAAAGACACCTGAAGAAGCAAAGGCCAGTTATAGCTGTAAGATTCTTGGGAGTTTTATGTAAGTTGGGTAAGATGATGATAGAGACTCTCAAACTACAAAACAGTTAAGAAAATCTACAATTAAAGGCGTGGATTTCCCCTGTATGAGCTGTTGGTCAGAGAGAGATCCTAGAGGTCTTTCACCAAGGCTATTGCCATTATAATCAGTTGTACACTAGAAAAGTCAGTAAGGCCATGGTGCTGAAGACACTGCATGTTGTGAGTGCAGAAAAGAAAAGATGGAACTAAGACTAAGCCAAAGCACTCTGTGCCACTGGATGGATGACATTCATATTGCCAAGAGGCTCTATACAGATGGTTGGGGAAGAAGGATCCACTATAATTCTATTCAACAATGGACCCTGCGTGCTGCACACCATGGACATGACAAACTATACCTGCAAGTGCAATAACGGCTCAACCAACACACATACAACTGACAAATTTCTAATTTGATAAGCCTTGTTCCTAGGGGGTGAAACACACATCTGGTGCTGTAGACCAGGCCAATGCCTTGTGTCAAGACAGGCTATAGGCCCTAGTGGAGAAGCAATCATGAGTATATAGTTTAATGAGTATAGTACACCTACTGGGATTTCTTCTAGGCATTTGTATTTACATTCATGTTTGTTTAAATATGTCTCTTCCTTCCATTTGTCTTTATAATAGAAGAAACACCTCTGAGATAGATCAGTGGCCAAGGCCTAAAGATGACTAATGGGGAGGCCCAAGAAGCCACTGTCTCGCCATGATACGAGAGATCACCCTACATTTATCACCCCCTCCAAGGCTCAGGGACTTTAGAGGAAGATGGATGGAAAGATTGTAAGAGTGTAGGAGAAGGGTGGACTGTCTCCTAATTGGCTGGTTCCTCCAGTGGGTGGGGCCTGATACCTAGTGTTGATGCCAAAGGGCTGCTGTGAGGCATCTTGGGACTGAAGTAGCAAGCCAGGAGGAAGGCCCTTGTTGTCAGTTGTGGAGAGAGATGGCCTCAGCGCCTCATCTGCTTGGACACAAGAGGGGGCATTTACCGACCCGGGACAAGACTGCGGGCCCAAGACGCATAAGTGAAAGTTAACGGAGACTATGGGCAGGGCCCCGGGAGCATCTGGTGGTGGGCTCTGAGCCCCAGGTCAAGAGTGTTTGTGTAAGTTCCCCAGTTTACCCCCTCCCTACCCACCGGCATAAACCATAATAAACTCACATAAAATATGTTATATGGTTTGTCTGTGCAGGAGACCCAGAGGGATTTCATGACACACAAGGGTAGTTGAGTGGATTAAGAATGAGAATCCATCTCTTTTTTGTCTACACAAAATGTGTGTTAACTTTGAGGAGAGATACCACCTATGAGACAAAGGATAGAACAAATATTCCAAGAAAATGGGACCAGGAAACATGCAAACATTAATATCTTAATATATGACAAAGTAGACTTCAAACCAAGAAAATTAGAACAGACAATATAGTACACTTTATTCAGAAAAACTAGCCAAGATCAGCCTACAATCCAAAACATACACTCCATATTCTGGCACACTTAATTTCTAAAAAGAAATATCATTGAACTTCAAGACACATATTAACCCCAACTCACTAATTGTAGGTGATTTCAGCAACTCTTTTCTTCAGTAGACTACTCATCTAGACCAAAAATAAACAGAGATATATTGGAAAAACATGACATCATACATCAAGTGGACCTAACTGAAAAGAACATTTCATCCATACACCAAAGAATACACACATTCCATTCTTCAGCACTAAAATAGACCACATACTGGGACAAAAAAAAATTCATAAATAGATAATTTCATATTCTCTCTGACCACAATGCAATAAAACTTGAAATCAATAGGAAAAGAATCTCCACAAATTACACAAACTCATGTGGATTAACCAACAAAATATTGAATGATGAATAGATCTAAGAAGAAATCAAGAAACAAATATAAAAGTTTGTGAAAATAAATATAAATGAAAAGACAGAAAAAAAAATCTCTTGTACATATTAAAAAGCAATCCTAAGAAGGAAATTTGTAGTTGCAAGTATTTACATAACTTAACAGAAACAGAACAAATAAGTGAATTAATAATGCCACTCTAGAATTTAGGAAAACAAGAACAAATCAAACCCAAATGCATTAGGTGACAACAGACAATAAAACTCTCAGTAGAAATTAGTGAAACACAAAGAAGAAAACATACAAGAGTACAAAGCGTCAATTCAAATATGATTCTTTGAAAAGATAAATAATATCCACAGCCCCTTAGCAGAATTAACCAAAGGAATAAAAGGGGGACCCAAATTAACAAAATTAGAGGTGAATGGGGAATGTTACAACAGAAACAAGGAAATTCAGAATATTATAAGGTTATTGTCATGGTTCGCTTGAGTTGTTCACATGACATCCCTGGGAAGAACAAACCTCAATTAGGAAATTTTGTCTATCTCTGTAGCCTTTGACCACATCTGTGAGGCATTTTTTAAAATATTGAGTGATATGAATGGGGCCGCCTCTGGGAAGGTGGTCCTAGCTTGTGTAATGATGAAGGTTGAGCACAGGCCAAGGGAGTAAATCAGTAAGGAGCATTTCTTCATCATCTGTTTCAGTTCTTATTTCCAGGATTCTGCCTTGAATTCCTGCCCTGCCTTCCCTTGATAATGAACAGTGATTTGGAAATGTAAGCGGAGTGTGCCCTTTCCTCCTTTGAAGTTGTTCTTGGAAATTGTTTTATCATAACAAGAGAAAAGTGACTAATACAAAAATTTGTTTCAGTATCATGAGGCATTTGTGTTATGGTTTTGACCCTTGTGTTCTGTGGAGGATTATGGAAAACTTTGGAATATTAGGCTACAAAGGCCATCAAGTCCTTTGATATTAATGAGCTGTTTTAAGGGAGCTTAGAAGATAAGAATGTTGAGGAAAATGCGTAAGATGGGGACCTGGCTTTTGAAGGTTCATAAGGAAACAAAAACTGTATTCACTTGTACCAGTGATACACACACACACACACACACACACACACACACACGTGCACACACTCATAAAATTGAATTTGTGACACATATATAAGTAATTGAATTTGTGATTATTTTTTGTTGAATTTTTATTTCGACATGTCAGAAAAGTGTACAATTTCCTCTCCCAAAGCTTTTTGTGGATATTATTTCATCAGTGTAACCTAAGGACTATAAGAGTCTCTGGATGACCTTTAGTGTGGGTCCATCCACCTGGTTAACCTACCAAGAGTCCCATATTGAAAGGGACTGTCTCCGCCCCTGCTCCAACAGCCATCTGTTGCCATAATTTCTTTAGTGAGGATTGGGTTTCTTACCCACTTCCTCATGTCTATGCTAGGATTTTTTTTTTCTTGATTGAGTTTGCATGGGATTTGTGCATATTGTTAGTATGGCTGGGAGCTCATATAAGTAACTAATCAGCTGTCTGGAAGACTATTTCCTTGTGGCCATCTACCATTTCTGGCTTTTACAATCTTTCTGCCCCTTTCTTCCATAATTATCCCTGATTCTGTGGAGACAGAAGTTTGATATAGGTGTCCTATTCAGGGATAGCTGTAGCCTCTTGTTGTCAGCACAATGATCAGTTGGGTGTTTTTGCATTAATCCTTGTCTGTTGCATAAGGAAACATCACTGGTGAGAATTAAGAGATGAATTAACATATGGGTTTAACAATATGTCTTTAAGAACTAGTTTAATATAACAAATATTTAATAGATAACTAGTAATAAGTTCTTATCTATGTCCTCTGACCTGTTTAGCCTCAGGTTCCTAAGTCTGATATTAAAGCCATGTATGGACTACATCCTAGGAAGTGGACCTTAAACACAAAGAGAAAGTGGTTGCACCAATAAAATTTGTGTGACTATTGTACTCTTGAGCAGATCTTGTTGGCCTAAGTCTTATTGCAGTTCAGGTATTCACAGTTAAGTGATGATGATAATATTTGTTTATCCTTCTGCTAGCTTGCATAGCATCTTTCAGGACTATGAAGTCTAGCTATTAGTGATGAGGTTCTGAAGCCAGCACTTGCTTGATTTTTCCTTGTCTGTTCCACAGCTCATGGTGTAGTATTTTAAGCAATATAGTCATACCATCCATTTCTGGTGGTTAACCAAGTATAGGGACAATTTCCAGTTCTAAAGTATTCTTGGACAACAGCTACTAGAGAGAAATCCATTCCTGGCATTGATTTTTTTTTTTTTTGGATAGCAATGCCTTTTAATCTCTTTTTATAACATACACACACACACACACACACACACACACACACTTTAAGAAGCTTCTATAGTGAGAGATTTCCATATGACTTTTTCTAAATGTCCAAAGGCCTTGAGTGTTACTTATCCCTTTCTGTATTGCCCTGCTGCCCTGTCATCCCTTTCCCCACCTGGCTAAACCCTTCTTCACCTAATGTTCTCCTTTCCCCCTTCATATCATTTTACTCTACCACCCCTCTCAGGAAGCCTCCCCATTACCCATGGCAGTTTATTAGTGTGGAGATTCTGCAAAAGATGAAATAGATGTATCATATGATCCAGCCATGCCACTCTTGGGTAATAACCTCAATGACTTTATATCCCACTACAGAAAAACCTGTTTATCCATGTTCATTTCTTCCCTTTTTATAGTAATCAGAAATTGGAAACAACTTCGATGTCCATAAACTGATGAATATACAAGGAATGTGTGGTACATACAGATAGTGGAATATTACTCAGCTCTTAAAAATGAAACTCTGAAATTCTCATGTTAAAAGGATCAAACTGTATAATCATTCTGGGAGAGTTAACCCAGACTCAGAAAGACAAATACCACCTATTCTCTGTCATAGCTGGATGCTAGTTTTGAAATATTGAATGTTCATGTTTCAATTTTAGTATTCAAGGAGGTCAAGATACTGTGATACATTTGAATTAAGACTTTCTGGAAATGAAAAATTTGTCTTTTATTGGGAGAATTGGTGCTAGTTGAGTGGGACTAAAATATTAGAGACCAGCACCATTGAGGTAATAAATTCTGGGTAGTGTTTATTCAGCATCAGTACACAGCAACTGTGGTAGCAAGGGGCCAAAACCCCTTCTCAATCTAGAAACAGGACAGAATAATGTGACAGAGTCTTCCATGTGGTAATGATTTGGGCTGTGTGAAAGCATAACCTTTGAAGAATAAAGGGACAGAATTTGAGGCTTATCACAGTTCGAGGCCAGGACAGGCCAACAGTGAAGTTGAAACCTCCGTTGCAGTGAAGACTGTGTCATATTGAATCAGTGGGACAACCATCAATGACATCAGCACATACAGAGAGGGGGTCATCCAGAGATGAGGAGACAAGATACATGTACTGTGGACACTAGGCTTGGAGAAATGGAGCTGTGCAACCACTTTGAAGACAAGATGCCTAATCTTGAGCTATGTTGATGAAATTTTGTTTTGCTTAAGGATAACAGGTTATTCCCTTTTGATATAAGAAGCACTTAGGGTTTTTTTTAATTTTTTAAATTATTTTATGTATATGAGTGTATTGCCAGCAGGTATGTGAGTGGACCATGTCCTGCAATGCTGCAGAAGTTAGAAGAGAGCAATGGATTCCCCTGGAACTGGAGTCAAGGAAGGTTCATAGACTCCCTGTGGGTGCTGGGAATTGAACCCAAGTCCTACGCAAGAGCAGTCAGTGCCTTTAACTGCTGACCATCTCCAGCCCCTGTTTTTTAAATTTTTAACTTAATTTTTTCCTTAATTATACAGGAGGCCATGGTTAAGAAACTTTTAATTTTTAAAGAAAACTTGGACTTTTGAGTGTTAAATTTAAAGACCAAGGGACTTTTAAAGTTGTACTGTTTATACTGCGATAGTGATGAAAGATCTTGGTGATAGATAAATAAAGGAAAGGGTAAAGCTCAAAGTATTTTGTTTCTTTACCAGAGTTGACAAGTCGTGTAATGTCATGGCTGACTATGATTTAGAGAAGAGGGAACCTCAACTTAGGGTCTTTATCAGAATGGCTTGTGGGCATGTTTGTGAGGTGTTTTTGTTTGTTTGTTTTTGTTTTTGTTTTATGGTGACTGCTTAATGTTGAGTGCCACAGGCCACTGTGATTGATACCACCTCTGGGACAATGGCCTGTGCTTTATTTGAAATCAGGCTGAGCACAGGTCAGGGGAGCAAGTCAGTAAGCAGCATTCTTCCATATTCTCTGTTTGTTTCTGTCTCCAGGTTCATGTCACGATTTCTGTTCTGACTTACTGTAATGATGAACTGCTAAAGGGAAATATAAACCAAATAGTCTTTTTCCTTCCTCAGATTGTTCTTGGTGAGTGTTTCATCATAGCTGTAGAATGGTAAACAATACAGGCATGTATTTTAAAAATTTAAACACCATTAAGTTAAAAAAACTTAAAGGACATGGACAAATTTCTATATTCAACCAAACCACCAAAGTTAAACAAAGAAAAGATCAGCAACTTAAGTGAAACAATAGCAAATAAGTGAACGAAACAGTAATAATAGAAATCCTTCTAACTAAAAAAGACCAAGTCAAGTTTAGATGTATTTACCTCAGAATTTGAAAAGACTTTCGAAGAGCAACAGCTAGAATTGAAACTTATAACATTATTCAGAAAAAAAGAAGACCAAAAAAGAAGAAAGAAAGAAAGAGAGAAAGAAAGAAAGAAAAAGAAAGAAAGAAAGAAAGAAAGAAAGAAAGAAAGAAAAAAGAGAAGGAGCACCCCCAAATTCCTTCTATGATGCCAGTATTGTACTAATACTAAAGTCATGTAAACACACACACACACACACACACACACACAAATAAGGGAACAATAGCTCAAAAAACCTGATGGACATAGATGCAAAAATGCTCAGTAAAATACTTGCAAACTGAATACAAATATGTATTAACAAGATCATTCACTAAGATCAAGTTTGATTTATCCTGGAGGTTAATGTAAATTCCACATATGGAAGTCAATAAATTTAACAAATCACATTAATGAACTGAAAGACAAAAATTACATGATTATCCCAATAAATTCAGAAATGCCTTTTACAAATTCCAATGTGCCTTTGGGATAAAAGTTCCAGAAAAAATAGTACTCAAAGGAATATACCTCAATATAATAAACACTGAATATGAAAATCTCACTGCCAACTTCATCCTAAATTGAGAAAAATCTTAAAATAACCCCATTTAAATCAGAATGAGATAGGAATGTTCAATATCCCCACTCCTTTTCAATATAGTTCCTGAAGCCCTAGCAGGAGTAATAAGACAAAAGAAGGAAATTAAAGAGATAAAAAACAGGAAAAATAAGTGCTGGAGAGATGGCTCAGCAATTAAGAGCACTGCTCTTGCAGAGGACCTGGGTTCGATTCCCAGCACCAACATGGTGACTACGAACTATCCTTAACTCCAGTTCCAGGGGAATTCAAAGCCCTCTTCTTACCTCCATGGTATTGCACAACATGGATGCATTCATGGCAATACACTCATACACATAAAATAAAAATAATAAAATAAAATATTAAAAAAACAGGAACAATAGACAAATTATTCCCAATTGAAGATAATATTATAAAAATGGATCCAAGAAATTCCAGAAAACTCCTATAAATTATCATTCACATAATATGGTAGGCAGACACGTACACCAATGGAAGAGAATAGAAAACCTGAACATGAGTGCACATGGTTACACATCTGATATTTGAGAAAGATGCTGCAAGGAGAAAAGGCAGCCTCTTCAACAAAAGGTACAGGAGAAATGAATGTCTACATATGAAAAGGATGAATTAGAGACATATCTATCACTCTGCACAATAATCAACTCAAATGGATCAAAAACTTCAATATGAAATCTGAAATTCTGAAACAGAAAAAAACACAGACAATACCATGTAATACAAAAGAACTTTCTAAATCAGATTCCATTTGCTTAAGAATTATGACCAACAATTGACAAGTGGGACCTTATTAAACTAAAAAACTTATGTTAAGCAAGTGAAACAATCAGTCAAATGAAAAGGAAGTTCACAGAGTGGGAAAGAATCTTTGAGACCCGCACCTCTGATAGAGGATTAATTTCCAAGATATAGAAAGACCTCAAAAAATAAAACATCCAGACATCAAACAACCCAATTAAAAAGTGGACTATATATCCAAAGAGAAAGTTCTGAAAAGAAGAAATAAAAATGTTTAATAAATGTGTTTAAATGTGTTCAAAATCCTTAGGAATGAGAGAATTACAAACTACTTTTTTACATCTTACCCTAGTTAGAGTGACTAGAATCAAAACATCAAGTGACAACAAACTCTAGCAATGATGTATGGAAAAGGCAATATTCCCTCAACATTTGTGAGGTTGCCAAGTGGGGTAGCTACTATGGAAATCATTGTGGGGTATTCCAAAAAGCTAAAAGAGATCTCCCATAGGACTCAGCTATATTCCTTGGCACATACCCAGAGGAATTAGAATGCTTCTAAACAGATACGTGTTCAGCAAGTTTCATAACTGCTTTATTCAAAATAGCTTAAATTCATAGAATAAGTGACTATGTGGTGTCCAGCCCCAACTGGAACATATTCAACAGAATTTCCACAACTAAGGTTCAAGAAGCATTACAAAAGAGGGGTGGGAAGCTTGTAGTAGTCAGACCATCAGGATACTTGCAAGATAGTGTCTCCTGATCATGACAAGGATGCTGTACTCATGCAATGTCAACAATATGATTGTTTAAAAAAGGTTTTCATAAAGTCTACACAGCTCATATGTCAATGTGGATGGGAGAAAATCCACCATCCTCCATCACTAGATGAAATACCACAGACAATGACTGCTAATGGTGGGGGGAGAATCAATTTTCTCCAGAACAAGCAAACAAATGGGTTATTGTTTCCCAGGTGGTCAGCCCTAAACACCCATACTTTAAAACAACATGACATGGTTTCAATAGGTTGGGTATATACATGCTAATAAAATCAGAAGAACTCAGGATTATATACATACAATACACTCATGTATGAAATTCTCACAATAAATAAAGAAAATGGTCAGTTAATTTCCATATTAACTGATGGTTTATCCTGTTGTTTAATATTTTAAAAATAGTGACTGTGACTGTTTTTATCTTCAATTTATTGTAAAATCCTGATTCTATGTGACTGTAGATTTTCTCAAGAAATACTCTCCTTTTCCTTACAGAGAGTTTTCCCATACTTCCTGTATAGGTCACCTAATCTGGTAATTTGGCTGGTCTTAAGTTAGCAGAGAATGCCAGAACAACATTGTATTTTCTATACCTATATCTTATGATGATCTGTGAATTGCTGCTGTTTTCATGTACTTCTAAAAGCTTTCATGTGAAAAAAGCCCTCAATTATTACATTTTTGGAATCATTAAAATAAACTCTCAAATCTAATTTAAGAAGAAATACAAAACCATTTCTTAGAGATGAGTGAAAGAACATATAAAACTGAAATATGTTATTATCAATATTCAGCTTGCTTAAAATTTCATACTAGAATAAGAATAAATAGAATATAAAACATTTTATTCAAAATTATCCAATTAATGGTTTAAATATATCTTTTATATATAGTAATAATCATAGAATATTCTGAGTGCTGTACATGTTGCAAAAGTTGGAAAGCAATCAGA
>NW_008349353.1:2909509-2909677 GCF_000622305.1 Nannospalax galili
GGCATAGTTATAAAAACATAGTTAAAAATAGGTTGACCAGTTATTAAACACAAATTCCAATTTTACAAACTATTCTTTAGAATTATGTATATTATAATTATGTTTCTGATGTAAAATTATTCCTGATACTAATGGACAATTATATATTTCAAAATTTTTGCAAGCATT
>NW_008349353.1:2909727-2910993 GCF_000622305.1 Nannospalax galili
CGTTACTTATTCCATTGTGGATTTCAAGTAATGGAAAGATAAATATCTAATTATTGCTGATTTTATTTCTTCTGTCGAGAAAAGGATTTTTACAAGAAAGTGCACTACTTTTATAGCTACTCAAATACTAACAGTGAGTGCTTGTGAAGACTAACTCTGAAAAAAGTAATCTGAAAGGCAAGAAAATGTGCAAATGCTATTTTGAGTTTTTAAGAGTTATTTTTATTAAATTTTTGTTGATTCCATGCAATACATCTTAATTATATTTAGCCCCTCCTTCCCTATCTGCACATATCCCATTGCCTGCCCACAGGACTTCATGCATTTTGTCATATATGTTAAGGCCTATCGAATCAAGTTTGTGTACCCATATATCTCTGTGTGAGTTCATCCACTGGAGCCTGTTCAGCCTGTCTAGTGTCACACCCTTAAAGAGAATCACTCTCCCTCAATCAGCAGTAATCATCTGCCAAGAGTTTATCACCAAAGTTGTGGCCTCCTGCAATTTCCCCAGTTTTATTCTGGCTTTTTGTCTGATTGAGTTTCCATAGGTCTTATGCATGCTGTCATCTTTGCAACTTGTTCATCTGAGCAAGTTCTTGGGACCCTGTAAGATTCTGTTCCCTTATGGTCAAATACCTCTTCCCCTGGCTCTTATAATCTTTCTGCCCCCCCAGTTCTGCAATGTTCCCCAATCCCTGGGTGAGATGCATTAGTATTCACTATATCTCTTGTTCCATTATGTTCTTAAAGCTTAGGTGTAGAGGTTCCATTGTAGATGTATCACTTAGTGTTGGGCACTTCACAACACTTATTCTCTGTGTGTGATAAGTTGTGATCTGTAATAGTCTCTGTCTGTTGCAAATGAAGCTTTTGAATTTTTAAATTGACTTTTAAAACTGAACTAGTTATACTAGATTAGCTTAGGCCCACGCAGGTATCAACCATGTATTTATTCTGATGTGATGTAAATTACATCATGATAGTTTGACTACATTGTCAAGAAACACAATATGCATTGTACAGACTAGATATAAATAATTAGGGATGAAAAATTAAGTGCTTCCACCCATAAGTAATAGCATCGTTTGACTGAAGGCCTAATTTAAAGCACACAGGAAAGTTCAATCATTTTATCATCAAGGACAGGAAGAGATGTGATGAGATGTTATATCAAAAACTTAATTTATCATGTTTTAGCTTTTATATTATATGCTTATGTTGTTGAAGAATAGCATGTTTACTTAAATAATACAATTTTAACTT
>NW_008349353.1:2912497-2914842 GCF_000622305.1 Nannospalax galili
TGTGGATGTTAGAAAAAAATGCAAAACCAATAAAAGGATGAATTATTACTGTTATGAAGATTTATGACAGGTGATAAAAACCCTAAAGTTATGAAGATGAATGTACAGACATTGCCAAAATCTTGCTCATACTGAAAATAAAAATATTTGGAAAAGTATGACTAAAGAAATCCAAAATGATTATTCACATAAATTTGCTAAAAGCATATTTTACTTAAATAAAAATAAAATATTGATGTAGTTCTAACATGTTCACTTATGAATATGTTCATGTTTTCATTTTAAAGGCTTCTATTTTATTTTGCATTTTCCTCCATTTTAACACACTAGTAGAGTGCCTGCATATAAAAGATACTAGGGACCTGTGGAAATGGTTTAGCATTTAAGAACATGTAATGCTTTTGCAGAGGACACAAGTTTGGTTAACAGGACCTATGTCCGGCAGCTGACAATCACCTGCAACTCCAGCCCTAGGGTGTCCTATGTCTGTCTTTTAGTCGCCATGGACACTGCACTCACAAGTAGCATTAATTTTGTGGAGATATGAGAAATATCTCCTAGCCCCAGATAGGGAATCAACAACAGATCAAAGTAAAGATGCCACAAAAGTAAAACTTTGTGAACCAATGGATCTTATTGGGATTGCTTGCAGGAATATGGGTGAGGGATTTGTTAAAAGAGCTGAAATGACTCAAAAACAGCTAGCTACATCAACAAAAGTCCAACCCAACATGGGTGATGGCTCCCAAACATTTTAAACCTGAATTTGACTACACAGCATGAAAATAGTTTTGCAAATTAGAGAATGTATTTTTCAGGCATCTCAGCTGAGCTGAGCCTTTTTCAGGGAGCTCATCTGTTCTCTGCCTCTTGCAGGCAGTCTGGTTTGTCTGAGTGTCCCTCAGCTGCTCTTACTGCTTACATAACAGTAAGGTCGAGTATATCTTCCTGGTTTCAGGAACTTCCTGAAGCTTTTCAATTAACTTTCTGTTTTTAAAGAGCTCCCCTGAAACGTGGAGTGTTTCACCCCGCTTAAGAACATGCTGACTCTCAAAGAGCTTCTTATGAAATCTTTTTCCTCTATTTGGAACGCTACTGAGTGTTAAACAACTTCCCTTCAAGACTGATTTTATTTTATTGGAAGAAATTGCTACACAACCCATGCACATAGCCAACAGAGACATACAGACTTACACACAATTAAAAAAAAAAATCTTTACAGGGCAGAGAGATGGCTCAGTGGTTGAAAACACTGACTGTTCTTACAGAAGATCTGGGTTCATATCCCAGCACCCAGATGGCAGCTAAAACGTGTAGTAACTCCAGATCCAGGAGATCTGACAGCCTCTTACGTCCTCCATCTGGGTTGCACGGCACAGGTGCACTTACCTATATGCAGGCAAAATATGCGTACACATAAAATAAATAAAAAATCTGTACAAATATATAAATAATATCAGAATGCAAAGTATAGACCCACTGTGTAATGTTGCTTTGTATGAGACTTAATCTTCAGTATCTTCAAAATACACTATACAGCAGGAGAAACGATTTTAAAATATTCAGAAATTTATCAATAGAAGTGAAATGATGCACAATAGAAAATGTATGCGTAGTTTTTACTTCTGTTTCTAAACAACTTACACTCTGAATTAAAAAAGAACAAGAATGTAGTACCTAAGAATTCCTGCATCAGTTTTCTATGAACTTGGCATGCCTTCATTCACTAGAATAATCTTCTATGACTGATATATTTGTAGAAAAATTCAGAGTTATGAGGAGCATTAGCAGTACTGTAGACTCCATTGACTTGCATACAAACAATTTCACCAACTTCTCAGAATGGTAGTTGTATCAAATTAGCAAACTTGGAAATTCTTATAATTTACCACAAATATTTCAATTTCAAGGTCATAAAAATTAGATTCACAGTTTTAAAATTAGTTTTATTGAAACACAACCAAAAAAGTAAAATTATAGGCTAATCTCATAAGACTATAGAAAAAAAAAAACTTAATAAAATAATCCCAAACCAAATTCAAGCACACCTCTAAAAGCTCATCCAACTTGATCAAACTGACTTCATTCCAGAGATGCAGGGATGGGTCAACACACGTAAATATAAATGTAACCCACCATATAAATGGACTCAATGACAGAAACCACGTGATATTACCCCTAGACCCAAGATTACAGATAGCAGTCAGCTGCCTGACTTGGGTGCTGGGAACCAAGCTTGGGGCTTCTGCAAGGGCTTTACATGCTCTTAACTGCTAAACCATCTCTTCAGTCTCTGAGTATTATTGTGAGCAGGTACTTTACCAGTGTCTGCAATATATATATAT
>NW_008349353.1:2914854-2930747 GCF_000622305.1 Nannospalax galili
TGTATATATATATATGCAGAGCCAACATCATACTAACTAAAGAAAACCTGAAAGCATTTCTACTTAAATCAGGAACAAGTCAAGCATATCTATTTTCTCCATTCCATTTCAATATGGTGCTTGACATTTTAGCTAGAGCAATGAGACAAGTGAAAATGCAAAAAGGGATGCAAATTGGAAAGGAAGAATTCATAGAATCCTTTTCAAAAAATCCTAAATGTTCTGTTAGTTTTTTCCCAAATAGTCCATTTGTAAATATTTTAACCTTAATTCATATAATAACAATTATAAAAGCTATATTCAACAATAGATTTTGTATTTCTCTGTCATTTAATTACGTAATAGTAGATCTCATCATTTGACAGATAAGAATACAGAGGCACAAAAAGGTATAAAACTTACCAGTATCTAAGCTCACTTTTGTTTTTGCATGTTTGTAGTTCTCCTAGAAATTATATTATCATTCTCCTAATACTTTCCTACGTTTGGACTACAGCAACAACAACAATTTTAAAGGTCATTTGTCCTAATCTCTTCTTCACTTTTGTCATTCTGCATCTTTTCTCTTTCCTTTTGTATTAACTTATTATTATGTGGGCTAGGCAGAGTTTCATTTTAGTACTAATGATTTGTTTTAATGATATGTATAGCATACAGAGTCACATTGTATGACATAAATGTGCAAGAACATCCTTAATATTGACAATAATTGGGCATTTCTGAATTAGGAGGAGATATGTAATTTATATATTATCAAATCTATTAGTTTTGCTTTATAAATTCAATGACAAGAATAAACAAGTTTAATAATATTGTCTACGACATACACACAAAAATATCAGACATCTCGTGTTTTTAGGATACTCATCCAGAAAAACAGATACCTTCAAAAAATCTTTATAAATACTTACTCTAAGAGCAAGAACCTAATTATATATATATATATTTGCTTTCTGCTAAGAAGTGAATTGAAAATATACTGATGACATTCAAGCCGGGGGACACTTGTGCTTTTTCCACAGATAACAGTCATCAGTATTTCTCTGTAGTGGCTGTGATTCAGACTGTCTAATAAAGGTTTCTCTATTTTCAGACTCCAGCCTGATCAATTCACGATATCAAGTTTTGTCAAACTGCTGAGATATTTAGAAACTCAGCAATCGGATTCACTAAATAATCCTTTACAATAGCAACAAGGCTCCTAGGACGTTTTCTTTTTAAAGAGGTTTGGGTGAATCATGATTTAGTTTGACCTCTTGTCTTCATGCACCAGCTAAGACAGATTCCTAATTTAAAAATACCCAGGGAGCAAACTAGACAGCATCTGGAAAGGAAGGCTTTGTAGCATCTGGAGCAAGTGGAGCTTTTGATCCCCATTTCCCTGTGGGTTCCTAACTTTGCAATTACATTTCAAGGACTTCTCTATTGAATAATAGTTCCAGTCAAGGTGATAAAAATCACAGCCTGGGAAGAAAAACCAAACAAAACTTCTGTGATAGAGCCTTCACCTTGTTCTCAGAGTAAATTAAATAAACACTATTCCTGTAGTCAATAGTTTTCTTCAGTTTTAGGTAGGGAAACCCTACTGTAGTATTACTAATAATACCTGTCTAATGTTCCCTAAAATTTAATGACTTACAAAGTGTAAAACACAGACTTTACTTAATATAGAGCTATAAAACATTTTTAGCAGCACCATAAAACGTAGAGGTTGACAATTCTCTCAACTCTGTGTGTTGGCTTTCATTTTATAATTACAAACAAAATGCACCTATATAAATAATTGGGATATTTTCAGTGCTAAGTACCAAGGACAAAAATAGAGTAGAGAAATCTTGAAAAATATAAAGCGCCTAGGAATGGCTATGCCAAAGAGGGAATTTTAAAATATATTTTGTTTATTGTTTTTATTATTTATGTGTCTGAGTATATTGCCTGAGTACCCATGTTGTGCAATGCCCGCACAGGTCAGAAGAATGCATAGAATTCCCCTGGAACTGGAGTTATGTCCCGTTGTTAGCCACCACATAGGGGCTGGAAATTGAACCCTGGTCCTCTGCCAAAACAGTTAGTGTTCTTAACTTCTGAGTCACCTCTCCAGTCCCAAAAGAGGGAATGTTTAAAAAAGAATTGGAATACCTCAAGGAAGTAGTCAGGTATCTGTCTGGGGAACAAAATTTAAGTGGAAACCAGGGATCAAATCTGAATGATTTGAGTTTGAGGCACAACTGTGTAACAGTATTTCATTTTCAAGAAATACTGTAATTAGCGTAATTTGTCAGAGTGATCAAAGAACATAATTGAGGAAACTGAGATTGTTAGATCCTTTGAAACTAAAGTTATGGATGGTTGTTACCTTCCGTGTGGATGCTGGGAAGTGAATCCAGATCCTCTGGAAGAACAGCAAGTGTTTTAACTGCTGAGTCAATCATTTGTTTCTTATGCAGTTAGAATACAAAGTGTGGATTCCGTTATCTTCCTTCATGACACTTTGACTGTGTGCCTTGACCCCTCTCTGCATTCCCCTCCCTCCTCATCATAAGAGTCCCCAGTAAAGGACAATCATCACTGTTCTCTTGAAAACAGAATAAATGAAGTTGATGGGTAAATTACAGAAAGACCACGTAAGGAGTAATCACCGTGCACCACACAAAAGATATTGAAAACCTGGACCAAAGTAACAGTTGCAGCACTGAGATATAAAATTCTTGGTTTAAAATAAAATTATCTGTGATTAAATTTGATTACAGAGCACAAATTTGTCAGAGCAAAAGGATGATTGTGAAGGATTTTGGCATTAAAATCTGAACTAATGAGATGTGAATTTATTGAGATAATATTGAGTTGTCTTTAAAATGTTATTAATATTCTTTAAAATGATACCAAGAAATTTCAACTTTAAAAATAGTTTTTCAAGGGGATGGAGAGATGGATCAGTGGTTAAGAGCACTGACTGCTCTTGCAGAGGACCTGGGTTCAATTCCCAGCACCGACATGGGGACTACAAACTATCCTTAACTCCAGTTCCAGGGGAATCCGAAGCCCTTTTCTGATCTCTGCTGCATTGCACAACACGAATGCACTCACATACACACAGGCAATACACTCATATACATAAAATAAAAATAATAAAAATATTTTTTCAAAAGCTTTCAATGATTCCTTAAATCTATTACATATTAATATCAAAATGAATGCCTTCAGTTAAAAACTATATTATTTTGTTTACTTGTTACTTTTGAGACAGTATCTGTCTCTGCAGCCCCAGCTATGCAGAACTCTCAATTTTCCTGTTTTGGCTTCTCAAGTGCTGGGATTAGAGATATTTCCCATCACATTTGTTGGACCCAGATGATTATTTCATAGAAGATATTTCATGTTTTAAGTAGTATAGAATAGTGTGAACGGTTGATTTGCAGATGAGCACATCAAATTGAAATGCTTCTCTTGTTTTTACAATAATTCTAAACAACTAGGATGATTTTATTCATATTTGATGCAATGGTAGTCGCTCATCAAATGTATGTATATTTATTTCTACTATATCATTGAATATAATTATATAAACTTGAAAATCTTCAAAATGCAAGAGATCAGAAAAATAAGAAATGATATTTTGGAACAAACAGCACTGCACTACAAATTCAGGAATGCAATCAGTAGTGGATTTTATGTGAGTTGACTTCACCTTGATGCAAACGGAATTAGCCATGCTGTCCTCACAACAATGTAAATTATCCACACCAACAATGTAAAAACCCATGATCTTGAACTAACAAACTTCTGTCAGTAGTCATTGCTCTGATCCCAGCGCTTGGGAGGCAGAGGCAGGCAGATCTCTGTGAGTTCAAGGCCAGCCTGGTCTACATAGTGAGTTCCAGGACAGCTGGGGCTACAGGGAGGCCCTGTCTCAAAAAGACCAAAAGAAAAAAAAAAAAGAAAAGAAAGAACATCTAGTGAAAAAAATGTCTTCAACTGATGGGAAAGGATTCCTCCATACCTCTTCCCTTTTTTACATGTTTAAACAGACAGGAAATTAATGACAGGAAGAAGATTGTAAATACATAGTTACTTTTAAAACTAACTAGCACCAGCTATATTGTTACTACTGGCTGAATCATGTTTGTCCCCAAGACTTCTAAAAGCAGTGCAAGATCCTTGGGTGAAAATTGTGGAATATATTTAATAAACAATAAATCATGTCTCACAATCATGCATCTGGTAGATTTCTTGGGGGAGTGAGTCATATCACCCTGAAAACTTTATTTAGGGATAGTGATTCAATTTGTTATTTATTCCTGGTTCAGTGAAGCCTAAGGAATCTTGATGGATTAGGATATAATGCAGCCAGAATGTGCTTATGTTGCCAGCTTAGGTAAGAAAACCACCATCTGCAGATTTTTACCCTTCTCATAAAAGTCACCTTCCCTGTAAAGTGGTATATGCTGATAATAATTTGAGACTGGGATACCTTTGTAACCTAGTAGTGTGAGAACAAGTTTGCATCTGAGAACTCATAGCATATTCCAATGATATCCTTCCATGGCTATTGCACTGAATCCTTTGCCTAGAAAATATTTAAATTCCACAACTTTGTGAACACAGCAAGTTATCTCAAAGTAACTGATTCACAATTAATGTAAAAGCCAAGGCAAGCTAATTCTATGTACGAGATTCTAGGTATCGGATACAAAAAACTGGATTAAAGTTCAAAGACTAGATGAAGCCAACATTTATTTGCTGTCATAGAAATAAGAGATGGATTTTTTGAATCTGTACCCAGGTGTTCAAAGCCTTCTTGTATGAAGTGGTAGAATCTATTTTAAAAAAGACATCTTTAGCTGGAGAGCCCCAAGGCTGCACTCTCTCCTAACACCTTCAATGACAGAATATTACCTGGCCTGGGAGATTTGAGCTGTTAGGATTTATTGCATTTTCCTTGAGAAATGACAAGGAATGAAGTATATCTGATTCATAGATTAGCAAAAGGTCACCTCTCAAACATTAGAATTGATGTCCTCTACATTAACATCATCTAAAAAACTAAAAGCAAGAACATCAGTTTCTCTTTATATTCTTAGTGGATAAATGATTGAGTCTGAGGCTTATGTATTTTCATGTAAATCTCCAAGTAACAGAAAAATGGTCATGTATGAACAAGATCCTAGAAAAGTGAGATTCTAAGATTAGTCAAAGAACAGCTTCAAACAAAACATGGGATATCATGAAAAAGACAGAAACTACATCTTCCAGTTCCATATCAAGTTTAGTAAGCATTTCAGTCAATGTGAACAAAGAAATCTTCCAGTGGCCTCAACAAATACTGCGTGGCTTTGCTCAACAAAAGAAGTGCCTTAAAATTTTGATAATGAATACAGTAGTATATTCATTTAATACTGTATTGTAACACATTATTTACTATCTAGATTTATAATAAATGAAATACTCATAAAATACCCCTAATTATATATATATGCTTTCTAGTTTTACTTCTATTACATTTTCTTTTATAATTCTAGTAGCAACAGTTAAAACAGTAAATTGTATAAAACACGTACTAATAGATCATAATTACTCAACTATAGAATATTAATATGTTTGCTTAAATATCAACTTATGATCTTCATGTTAGTTACAGATTTGAATTTCCTGAACAGATGATATGTTTTCTATTTCCAAAATCAGGCATCATGTCTATGGTCTGGAGAGTCCACCCAGGAGGGCAGTTTGCTAAGTAGCTCCAGGCAGCACAGTCTCTTCGGTTTTTCTGCTATGAATGCAAGTTTCAAAAATAAACAGTAGCTGCTTGCTAAACAGTCTTGTCACTCTGTCCTAGAATACTCTAGAAGTAAAATGCTCTCAAGACTTCATCCTAAGAATTCACATTATTTTAGACTATAAAATGCAGAAAAAAAAAACAAACAAAAAACACTGCTTGCCTGTGTCCGTCAGCTGTGGAGGAAGAGATGCCAGCACAATGGAGACACCATCTGCCCCAGCACACATTCCTGAGTCTTAGAAGTCAGATTTACAATATCTCTAAAGTTTTCTGTTGTCCTTGGCTGTCTTTCTGTAAGTAATGAGTCCATTTCATGTAAATGGGGTACTTTAGTATTCTGTCTCACAAGTTAGACAAATTGTTAGTCAGTGCATTGTTGTTCTGTGCTAACTTGAGCATTCACAGAAGAAGAGAAAGTATATGATTATAGCAGAAACCTTCAAGAATTGGAAACTAAAATATTTTTCTGAAGAATAATTGTTCAACGACTTGCAATCTAACCCCATTCTCAATATTCCTACACTGTTCTTCTGTTAGCAGACTATCCTTGTTTTTTAAACATGACAGATGGAATTAAATAAAAATTTAACAGAGATACGATGGTTTTCTTTTTTCTGTGATGGTGTGTGCTTGTGTGCCTCTAGCTGATTTTGATAGAGAAAATTCACCTTTTATCATCACCATGGTATATAGCAATGCTTGACATGTTATTCTACTTAATCCTTTAAAGCATCCTTATGAGGTTAGCATTATTATCTCTAGTTTGCAGATCTGTAGTTGGAAGGACAAAGAGTTTGGGAAGCATATCACAGATCACACAGCTTTCTTGTGCTAAGGATATTACTGAAATCCAATTTTAAAGCTGTATTCATTTACTTTATACTTGAAGATAAAGCATATTGTTCAAATCATCCATGTATTGGCTCATAAATGTATTCAATGAAAAAAATTATGGAGTTTCTATTTAAAGATCTGAACAATCCTGTAAGCACAGTATGGCAAAACAACTCCAGGAATCATCTTATATGCTAGAAGAAGAGTAAAGCTGTGCTTTGTTTTAATTTTGGAAACATATTTAGTGTCTTGTTTTCGTTGTTTCTATTACTGTTGAACTTCTGCATCTCTGGCTAGGTTTCATTATTATAATACTGTAAACATCTAAGCAAGAGTGTTATTTTGTTGTTGTAGCTAAAAAAAAATAGTAAACTTTAAGCATCAAGGCAGAGAATTAGGGAAAACAGGGTGTTTTTTGAAAAAAAAAAGAAAAAAAGAATGAGACCTCCTTCGTTCACAGAAAGGTAGGCACTAAAAATATCCAGTTTGCATGAATCAGTGCTAACTTTTTGTCCTATAAATAGCACTCATTTCTATGAGTAGTTTTCCAATCTTTTAATTAAAATAAAATCTATTTTAGTTCAGTGGGTAGGTATGTCCATAGTACTGATGATCTTTTTATTTTCAACAGACTGATGAAACTCTACAGCTGATATAAGCTCTTGCACTCTTATTAAAAAGCCCTTGACAAAAGGCACCAAGCTTTGAAGCAAGCCTATCCTTGAGGAGTGATTTAAGAATCTTGGTTTAGAGTTATTGGAGAGCTATTTTTAGAGCTCCCCTTCTCATGTATCTTTATTGATTCAAAGTGTCATTAAATTTCTGGAGCTGTAAGGAAATTGTCTGCTTGCAACTCAAGGATTTTCTACTATGGACAAAATCTCGGGTAGTTCAGTTTTTCATTTTATAGAACTAAGAGAAATTGCTCAAGTGAGGTTTAAAGTGCTGAGTTAAGAAATAGCCTTGAGGTTTTACTAAGTAGACACTACATTTATAGTTGTCAAACTTGGAGGTTCTGGGAAAATATTTGCTTTTTAGTTGACTTAAGCACAATTTAGCTATAGAAAAGGAAGGGTGAGTGCTTTTGTTTCCATATACATGCCAAATTCAAATTAAAACATTGAATATTTCACTAAATTATACTGAAATCAAAAGAGCTGAAGAACATAAGCCAAGATACATCATTGCTAAGCTAAAAATATTTTTCTTGCAAACACTTGATCAAAGATGAGATTCAACTTTTATAATGACTTACAGAGACTCTGAAAATGGATCAAGATGAAGCTGATTGATCTTCTTTATCAACTCCCACTTAGGCACCAACTTGAACAGCAGTTCACATACCAAAGTGCTTTTCAACTTTGCTCAAAAAGTAAGGTGGCAAAGCACTTTATCTAGCTTTACTACAACGAGAAAAGACAGAACACAGGAAAGTAAAAATTGTACATATTACCCCAACAAAATTTCAAGCAGCATGGACAGACACCTCACACTTGTTAGAGCAGGGAGGAATTAAGTCTAGGACTTAGTTCTTAAGTCCAGAACCAAGCCTGCAATGATGAAAAAATTACCAGAATCCTATGTCTTTATTAATCATTTGGATTGTTGTAACCCCCTAAAGTAGGTAACCAAAAAAACCTCTTGTATCTTTGTCCCCCAACCTATGATAAGAAAGCATGGCACTTCATTGAATATCATCACAGAAATGAGAGCATAAAGCTTGATCGTGGAGCTCAGATGAGGTTTTACTACAGTATTTCTCAACGCAAAGAAGAAACTACACGGCCAGCACCAAAACCAAGGTTCACATAGCCTGAAATTTTCCAAACAGCTGAATTTTCTGTGTTTCTCTGCTTATTACCTTATTAGAGCACTATTTCTAAATTCACTATGGAAATTATCTGACTTAATAGAACATTTTAGAATAAAACATGCATAGTAACTAAGACCATCTTTGTCCAACTATTGACTGTTTTGAAAATCTGCAAGTAACCCAACTCTCAAGATTCTAATTTCCTATTCAATGGAAATAATAACTTTCACTTGAGGATATCATGAAGACTAAATGATAAAAACATAGTTAAAAAGGAGCATAGAATTCAATCCATGTTATTCTGTGAATTGTTTTATTTTCAGTGGGAGAAAGAGTCTAGTGAATTGTTTAATACAGATGTGTTAAATTTAGAAATAATAGAATTAAAATCTAAGCTCCAATAACATTCTGTGTATTGAAACTCTTCATTCTACAGAATTTTCACCTATATGTTTGAGATACTTATTCCAAGAAATTCTGGGATTAGAATACCTAAAACAGGTAGCTTTAACAGTTCTTAAGTTTTTCTAGCTTTTTAAGTTTCTCTCATCTTTCTCTCAAATTGGTCATTTAAAGAATAATGGATGTACACCAAGCATTTCATCAATAGAGCACCTCAATTTCCAAAGTGATATGTAGCATACTGGAGTCGTAGTATAAACATTCTTTAAATTGTGATAATGTTCCCATGTTTCTCACTATATGCAATTTTTAAATTATCATCCTTTTTGTATGTTCCTTTGTGCCTAAACTTTTTCATTTGAATATATGTAAAAAGTATCTATTTTTCTTAGCTTTTTTTCAACTATCACTTATTCTGCAGGGCTTGAATTGACCATCTCTTTTTTTTTAAAGATTATTCATTCCTCTAGAGAAATTCTGCATATTACCTCCCAATGTACTGTGCTTAATACAGACATTATTCCTTCTAAACTAATAAACATACTGATTATAAGATTTTTCTTAATTTTTATACTATGAGTCAAATCATTTTACAAATGGGATATTTTCAATATTTTGTTTGCATTAAATAATACTTAAGCTGTGTACTCCACTTCTGGGAAATCTGTATTAATTATTTCACTCATTTAAACAAATTGTCTCCCAACTAATATCCATGAGACTCCCATTGTATGATAGCATACACTAAACTTAGTCATAGGAATGACAAATTGAATAAAAGTTATTCATGAAGTAACTTAAGGTCAGTAGTACAAAGTAAGAAGTATTTAGCACTGCGAATGAATTGTATGAAGTAGGAATGAAAATTGCTAAAATATGTTTCATTTTTATTTATGCAAATAGTGTTTTTCTTCTGACAAAAATTCAAAGTGAAAACAAGACACTGAAGTAAGATTAGTAAGACCTAACTGGAAGTTCAGCCTACCCATTCCAAGATAATGTGTAAAAGTACTGAAAAAAAGGGACACAGTGGGATGAACTTTTCAGGCAGTATTATATGACTTGTTTAATTTTAAAAATATATTTAATGAAAAATGAAAAGCTTATACCAAAAGAGCTAATATGAAAAGGAAGATCATCTTGAAAAATTCACATCAAGTTCTTACAAACACCATTGAAGATACAATTCTTTCTATTATCCAGAGCTAAAAAACTTTAAGAAGGTCAAAATGAGTAAATGTGGATGCTTTTGCAGGTCTTAGTTGCATAAATAGAGACATTCATTTCATACATAATGTCAGTAATGTGATCTTAAAGTTTATGATTGCATTCTTTGCTTCCCCAAGCTACACCATCTATGTAAGGGAAATCATCTAATTATTTGTAATGATGTAGATTCTCAGAAAAGTTTCTGACAAACATTGTCCGTAGCAAAGGTGCTGAGCATTCTATTACATGGGGTGGCACCCAATGGCATAAGGCATTTGCTTTCATGAGTCTCTGTTATGTCACTTAATGTATTTTCTAATCCACCTTACTTTAAATTTCATAACTTCAATTCTTTTACAGACGAATAAATTCAATTGTATATATATAATATATATATACCATATTTTCAGTAACCCTTCATCTGTTGATGGACATGTAGACTGATTTTGCTATTGTGAAAGAAAGCAGAGATTAAACAGATGTGCAAGTATCTCTATAGTAGGCAATGGAGTCCTATGGATATATGCCCAGAAGTGATAATAACCGGGTTATATGATAGATCTACTTTACTGTTTTGAAGAACCTACACACCGATTTCTGTACTGATAATTTTAGTTGATACTTTAACCAGCAGTGCATGAGTTCCCCCCCCCATCATCAGTACCAGCATCTGTTGTCATTTTTTTTCACGATGGTAGTTATTCTGACTGAGGGGAAATGGAATCTCCAACTAATTTTAATTTTCATTTCTCTGATGATCTATCAATACTTCAAGCATTAAAATTTTTGTGTGTGTTTTGTTCATTAATACTTTCCTGTCCTGTTCATTTTGCTTCCTTTAAAAATATTTTATGTATTACTTTTATGTATATAAGTATTTTGCATGCACATATGTAATATGTGCGTGTGATGCCCACAGAGGCCAGGGGAGTGTGTGTTTGATTCCATGGAACTGTAGTTATGGATGGTTCCAGCCACCATTTGGGTGTTTTGAATCAAACCTAGATAAGTCCTCTGAAAGAACAGCAAGTGAATCCATCTCTCCAGCACTTGTGTCCCTATTTAACTCTTCTTGAATTTCCTTTATTTTCTAATGCCTCTTTTTAAATATTTTATTTATTATTTTTATTTTATATGTATGAGTGTATTGCCTGTATGCATGTAAGTGCACCCGTGTAGTGCAGTGCCGCAGAGATCAGAAGAGAGCATCAGATTCCCCTGAATCTAGAGTTAAGAACGGCCACTATGTGGGTGCTGGGAATTGAACACTGGTCCTCTGCAAGAGCAGTAAGTGCTCTTAACCGCTGAGCCATCTCTCCAGCCCCGAGTTTTCCTTCTTTAAAAAAATTAAATGAATACCTATGGAAATAAAGAATATGCGTATATTTGTCACTCGAGGCAGGGCACATGGTCACTTATTCTCTGCATTTGACTAGTTGTGGAACTTTGTAATAGTATCCATCTTTTGAAAAAGGAAGTTCCTGTGATGAATTGTGAGAGGTACATTTGTCTATGAATATAAGGATGCATATTTTTAATAGAGTAAGAAATCACTTTGGGACTAGAGATATGGCCCAATGTTTAAGCCCACTGCCTGATCTTGTAGAAGACCCAGATTCAATTCCTGGCAACCACGTAGAGGCCAACAACCATCCAAAACTCAAGTTCCAGGGGATCCATTGCCCTCTTCTGACCTCTGTAGGCATTGCATGACACATTTGTACCTATATACGTACTGGGAATTCACTCACACACATAAAATAAAAATAATAAGCAAATTTTTTTTGGTCTTTTTGAGACAGGGTCTCCCTGTAGCCCCAGCTATCCTGGAACTCACTATGTAGACCAGGCTGGCCTTGAACTCACAGAAATCTGCCTGCCTCTGCCTCCTGAGTGCTGGGATTAAAGGCGTGCACCACCATGCCCGGCTAAGTAAAATATTTTTTTAAAAAAAAACAAGATATCACTTTGATCTAGGGATTTGGCAGAAGTATGTTCTTCTCTAAGGTTTATGACCACTCCAGTCATATGTACTTGACTGTGTTTACAGTATCACACATGAATTCCTTACCACTGAGTAGGCATAAAGTTCAATTAGACAGCTGCTGATTACTCCAAAGATAAAAGTTGCATAATTGCAGCAATAGAGATAATTTGCTGGGGCAGTTGTTGTGGTTCATTGGGCTTAGAGATGGATGGGACCATTGATTGTTTTTCTTTCCCCACATGCTCACCAGCATTTGTTGCCATTTGTTTTCTCAAATTTAGCGATTCTGACAGTGGTAAAATAGAATCTTCAAGTAGTTTAGTTTGTGTTTCCATAATGAATATGGATATTGAACACTTTAAAAAGATTTTATTAGCCTTTTTGTAAAAATTCTCTGTCCAAATAGGTACCACAGTTTTTTAAATTGGATTTTTGTGTATTTCATACAGAATATCTTAATTATCTTTATACCCCTTTACCCATCAGCACACTCCCATAGTTCCCCACTGGATTTCATGCATTCTGTCATTTATGTTAAGGTCTATTAAGTTGTATACTGTGATGTTCCACAGTGCAAGTTCATACTTTCACTAGGGTCTAGTCAGCCTATCTAGAGTCAGTCCCCTAAAGATCAGCTCTTCCTCACCCAGTAGTAACCAGTTGTCCAATAGTTATTTGGGTAATATTGGGGCCATTTACACAGTTCTATGATGGGTTTTTGCCTGCTTGAGTTTCCATAAGTTTTTTCATGCTGTCATCATTGCTGAAAGTTCAAATGAATAAGGACCCAGGAGCTTGTAAGGCTCTATTTCCATATGGCTAGACACCACCTACCCTGGCTCTTACAATCTTTCTTCCCTGTCTTCTACAATGGTCCCTGAGTCCTGAGCTCTGGCCTCTGTAGCATGAAATTTTTTATGAGAGTAGAGAGGTGAATTAGAATTCTTTCTATCCCTTATTCCACTATATTCTGTGAGTCTTTGGTATAGAGGTTCCAATTTAGATGTATAACTTAGGGTTGGGCATTTGACAGATAGTTTGTGTGTGTGTGTGTGACTGGTTGTGGAACTCTGTAATAGTCCCCATTGTTTCAAGTAGAATATCATTTGATGAGTGGTGACTGGCAAGCTTGTCTGTAAATATAAGGATCCATATTTAGCACATAGTAAGAAATTACATTTCTTTAGGGATATGAGAGCCTTGGGGTTTTCTCTAAGATCTATGATCTCCCCAGCCATGTGAATTTGGCTAGGTTTACAGTACCATACATGAGTTCCCTTCCATTGAGTGAGCTTTTATGTCTAATTAGGTAGCTGTTAATTAACCCCAAAATACAAGTGCTACTATTGTTTGCTTAAAGTGAGCTTTAGGTCTAATTAGGTAGCTGTTGATTAACCCCAAGATACAAGTGTTATTGTTCCAATATAGTTTGTTATGCTGGTCGTTGTTGTGATTATAAGGCATTTAAGGCTATAGACTTCTCCCTTAAGGCTGCTTTTAAAGTGTCACAGAGGTTTTGCTGTGTTGTACTGTGCTTTTCATTTACTTCCAGGAATACTTTTAATGCAATTTTTTTTCACTTTGTCACCTTAATTTTTATTGATCTCAATAAAAGTTGTATTTTGTTTCTTAACAAAAACACCCACTAGGGAAGACATCCTATACAGGAGGGGCACATTGACCATTGTGGTCAAACCATCACCTCATACAGTTACTTATGGGAAAGCAGTGGGTTTGAGAGGGGATGGGGTGGTAAGAGACTAAAAAACCATTCTTGAAAGTGATGCACTGTCTTTCAAAAGACACAGTTTACTTCAGGTAGCCCATTCTCAGACAAGACTCTGAAGCTATATTTTATGCAGACTTTTATAATCAGGTAGTAAACATCCTGCTTCTCCAAGATGAGAGAGCAAAGGCTCTTTCAAGCTTGTAGGTAATGCATCTATGCAGTCAGTTAAATTTAGAGCATGGCAATCATTGTATCCCAGGCTGACTTGATCTCTAGTGGGGGGATTATCAAAACAAGGTATTGGGGAAGAATGAGGGGCATATCATTAGGGCTGGAAATAAAGCTTTTGTTAAGATTTGGAATAAATATATTTTCCCCTTGCTGCAGAAGCAGAGAAATACTAATAAAAAATTGCCTTTAGTGTCAGTGCATATGTCTTCTCACCTCCCCCCAGGGCACATGTGCACAGCATGTTTGATGTTTTTGTCACCATGTGGAGGCAGGATTTGGGGGCTCTCAGGCAGTCCCCTGCATTCTCAGGTTCTCTGCCAGAGGGAGGCCAGAACTTAGCACTCTCTGGCAGTCTGCTGAGATCAGAGCTACTACACCAATGGAGGTCCCAACTCACCCTCTCAGGCTGTCTGCAAGGATCTGAACCTTAGCCTACTAAAGCCGGATCTGCCCTTCTTTTAATGCATTTTTAATTTCTTCTTTGACCTATTCATAATTTAGGAGTGTGCTGTTTATTCTCCATGAGATTGGGTAGTAACTAGAGCTTCTTTCAGTGCTGATTTTAAGCTTTATTGCATTGTGGTCTGATAGAATGCATGGAATTATTTCACATGTTTTTTGTATTTGTTGAGGTTTGTTTTGTGTTTCAGTGTTGGGTCAATTTTAGAGAAAGTTCCATGGGATGTTTAATAGAAATTTATTCTTTAGTGCATTGATGGAATATTCATTTGATGTCTGTTAGGTACATTTGATGTATCATGTAATTCAGATGTCCCTCTATTTATTCTTTGTCCAATTGACCTGTCTATTGGAGATAGTAGGGTATTGAAGTAAACTAATATTACTGTTATAGTTAATCTTTCTCTTAAAGTCCTGTAGTAGTGATTTTTTTAAAAATTTGGTGCATGAGAGTTTACTTCATATATATTCATGAGTGTAACATTTTCTTGGTCAATTTTTCCTTTGATCAGAATGAAGAGACCCTTTTTATCTCTGATTAGTGTTAGTTTTACATCCATTTTGGTACACGGTAGAATTGCAATCCCTGTTTTGAATGATTTTTTCTACCCTTTCATTTTAAGGAAGTGTCTGTCCTTGAAGGTGAGATGTTTCTTTCAGACAACAAAAACACGGATTTTTTGTTTCTTAATCCATTCAGCTAACTTGTGTCATTTGACTGGTGAGTTTAGGCCATTGATATTTAAAGTTATTATTGAAAAATCTGTATTACTGGCTGTCATTTGAATTTATGTTTGCATTCTTGGTCTAATTTTGTCTTTCCACAATTATACCTTCATTTAGTTTCTTTCTATGGTCTCATAGGTATAGTCATTCATTTCTTCAGTCCATTGTATTGCTTTGAGTATTCTCTGAAGGACTGGTTTGGTGAACATTAATTCTTTCAACCTGTTTGTATCATGGAAGATTTCTTTTTCTTTCCCCTTCAGTTACAATAGATTTTTTTGCTGGGTAAATTATGTTGGGTTGGCATCTATGTTCATTCATGGCAGCCTATAACTGTCAGTAACTCCATTTCCAGGGGATATGACAGCCTCTTCTATCCTCCACGGGCATTGTAGGATACTGGTGCATTTACCTACATGCAGGCAATACACGCACACATATAAAAAATAAAAATAACAAATAAAGTATTAATAAAATAAAATGGAATACTTTGGTATAGGCTCTTCTTGTTTTCATAGTTTGCATTGAAAACTCGGATGTAATTCTGATGGTTTTCCTTTATATATGACTTGTTGCTTTCCTCTTGCAACTTTTAGTAGTCTCTCTTAGTTCTACATATTTAATGTTTCTACTATAATATACCATGGTTGTGGTTCTATGTTTTGGTAAGCTGGGCCAAAAATTCAGCCTATCTTGTTAATCTTTTGTTAATTTTAAAAGAAAA
>NW_008349353.1:2930774-2935495 GCF_000622305.1 Nannospalax galili
TATATTGATATTTGTATTGCTTTAATTATATCTATTTCTTTGATTTTTCCTCTAATTTTCATTACTTATTCTCAAATTCTTGGTTTAGATTTCCTTTGATCCTTATGTAGTCCCTGATTTTTCAGTTCTACAGTAAGTCATTTATTTGTGCTCTTTCTGAATTTTTTAATGTAGGAACTTAGAACTATAAAGTTTCTCCTTCTTTTAAAGTGTTCCACTGGTATATTGGGTTGTGTTTTCATTTTCATGTAGCTACAGATTTTGTTTTAGATTCCTTTCTTGATTTCTTTTTCTTTTTTTTCTTTTTTTCTTTTTGGCCTTTTTGAGACAGGGTCTCTCTGTAGCCCCAGCTGGCCTGGAACCCACTATGTAGACCAGGCTAGCCTTGAACTCACAGAGATCTGCCTGCCTCTGCCTCCCGAGTGCTGGGATTAAAGGTGTGCACCACCATACCCGGCTTGATTTCTTTTTTTATCTCATTCATGATTAATGTGCTATTTAACCTCCATTAGTTTGTATTGTTACTAGAGATTATTTTACTATTGATTTTAAGCTTCCTTGCACTGCAGTAAAATAGGATACTTGGAATTCTTTCTTCTTCCTCATATTTTTTATTAGTATTTGTTCAGGTTTGTTTTGTTCCTAGTATGTGGCCTATTTTAGAGAAACCTTCATTACTTTCTGACTGATATGGGTATTCTTCAGTGCTTGGGTGTAGTATTCTGTAGACTTTTGTTAGATCCATTTGATATATGGTATCATTTAATTCAGATATTTCTCTGCTTATGTTGTCCAGATATTCTATTGGAGAAAAATGGTGTATTGGAGTCACCCACTCTCACTGAGTTGAGGGTACGCTGTGTCTTAAAACCCATTTGTCCTTTCTATGAAATTGAGTGCACCAAAGATTGGTGCATGTTTGTTTATGAATGTACTGCCTTCTTACCTGACTGTTCTCTTGATCAGAGTGAAGTGACCTCATTTATCTCTTCAGGCTGCTTTTAATTTGAAGCCTGTTTTGTCAGATACTAGAATGGCAATACCTGTTTGTTTCTAGTGTAATTTTCTTGGAATACTTATTTTTCTTTCTTTTACTCTAAAGTGACGCCTGTCCTTGAAGATGAGTTTTTTTCTAACAAAAAATAATAAATGCAATTTATTAATTCACTAATCTAAACTGTGTCTTTGTTTTGGAAATTGAAAACATTAAGATGTTTAATTTTTTACCATTAGCTGAAAAAAATAGCAATATATTTTTGCTGCAAACCTGACATTTTGCTATTATATTCATTTAGAAATGAGAGAAAATATTTGAAAAAATACAGATAATAATGTAGTCTCTTCTCTCTATTTCAAAAAAAAATAAAGAATTATAAATCAAAACAAATGTATAAAATGTGGTTGTAGACAGGTATTATCTGTTTTTGACAGTTGTGGAACTCTGCAATAATCCCCTTCTGTTGAAAAAAGAAGCTTCTTTGATGTGTGTTGATAAGTGTATGTTCTGTAGAAATAAGGATACATATTTAGCATACAATAAGAAATTACGTTTGTCTAGGAATAGACACATGTATTGTTTTCTCTAGTTGCTATTACCTCTTCAGCCATGTGTATTTTACACAGTTTTTGCAGCAACATACACGAGTTCCCTCTCATTGATCAGGCTTTAATTTCAATCACGTAGCTGTTGATTACTCCCAATATAAAAGTGGACTACTGCACCAATAGAGATACTTTACTGTGCTGGGTTTCTTGGTTATTAACGTGTTGAAGTTAGGGTTGTATTTTTGAGTTTCTCCCTTAGCAACCTGAATAGTATCCTCTGACACTATTAGAGCTGGATTTCTGGGAGGAGGCTTCCAGGTCAGTTACAACACCATTGCTACAAGTCCTGTGTCTGAAGTATGCCCTGTCTTCAGCAATAGAGTTTCAGATTCACATTCTGTTTGGAAATCAAAGCCTCTGGCAATATCCTGTATTATTTTTAGAGTCTCTTGAAATACCCTTACCAACACCTCAAAGGGAGGTTTCTCTTGACTAGCACTCTTTTTTTTTATTGTTTTTATAGTCTTCAGCTGTACACATGCATTCATTAACAGATATTGTATGTGTATTTTCCAGTACGCTTTTGAACTGATACATTTTCCTCTAGTTTTTCTTACCACCTAAGTATTATTTATTTTCCCCCACTGTGACCTGTATGTTCCTCTGACCCTGTGATGACAAGCCATGGACCAGCCTCCTTCCCAGGCTCTGCAAAGGAGTCACTCCCCTTCCCACTTCCAGCCAATCAGTTGACCATAGCTGCTTGCAGGGGAGGGGCTAAGGGTATATAAGATGGGAAAACCATGAGGCCAGTCTCTTGCCATTTTGTGAGGCTGTCTGGAACCATGGGATTTATGTGTGGATGTGGACTTTCAAATACAGCCATGAATGGGGGGTGGGAGGCTCCTGCTCTTCTATAAGTAAACTCTCACCCCAAGCTCAGTTAGCAAATCCAATAAACTTGTTAAAATTCTTCAAACTGGGGTTTGGAGAATTCTTTTCTCAGGTTGTCAGCAAGGACTATGGGAGGAGAGGATTGGATGCCACGTGGGCCTCCCTGCAGTGAACTTGACTAAAACCCCCTATCACCTGATCTAACTCCCTCACCCTCTCCACTTAAAGTATACCCATTTTCCCCATTCCTCCCTTGATATTGTCTCCTATTACCTGCTTCTCCCATGAGCTCCTTCTTCCCCTTTGACAACATTATTTCTGGTATAAACCTCTCTTCTCCCTTCCCAGTTAAATACATCCATTTTCCCCAATTTCCCATTGGTAACACCTGTATTCTTGTTACCATTCCTCTATCAGGCTCCTCTCTCTTTAAAATATTTCATTTATTATTTCCTAGCTGGGCTTGGTGGTGCATGCCTGTAGTCCCAGCACTTGGGAGGAAGAGGCAGTTGGATCTCTATGAGTTCAAGGCCAGCCTGGTCTACAAAGTGAGTTCCAGGACAGATGGGGCTACAGGGAGACCCTTTCTCAAAAAGACAAAAAAAATGCATAAATAATTAAAATAAAATATTTATTATTTCTTTTTATGTGTGTGAGTGTAATGCCTTGATGTAGATAAGTGTACCCTTGTTATGCAATGCCCGTGGAGATCAGAAGGGGGTGTTGCTTCCCCTGGAACTGCTTGTTAGCTGTCATGTGATGCTGGCAATCAAACCTGGGTCCTCTGCAAGAGCAATTAGTGCTCTTAACCACTGAGCAATCTCTCCATCCCTGATTCTTCTTTCTCTTTAGTTCCATGTTTTCTTTTCATTTCCTGTCTCCGGTGATTACATCAGGATATATACTCATATACAAGGATTTGGTTCTAAATTCAACACATTAAAGAGCACATACATCACTTGCTTTTTGGAGTCCTAAGTGGTCTATGTACAGTAGAACCTCTAGTCCCAAGACTCATGCAACATGGTAGAACATGGGTTGGAGACAATACTAATACACATCTTAACTCTCACTAGAGAATGACTGGTGATGCAATACCCCAAGCCCCTTCATTTTTTGTAAGTTTAACTGGTCAGTCATCTGTTCATAGGACCACCCCTAGGAAGGAAAGTTATGCTAAACAGATGGTCAGCAAGCCTAGTGTGTTCAGGAGATAGCGAGTTTTTTCCTACCTGGAAGTCTGCTGCCTAGCTCATAACTTCCACACCAGCCATAGCTGTGCAGCCTGAGTTTTCTTTTCTTTTCTTTTCTTTCTTTTTTTTTTCTCCATATCTCTTTTTTTACATGCTTTCTTTGAGGCTTTGGGCTGCCCCTAGAAAACTGTATTTCTTTACTTTCCCTAAGGCTTCCTTCTTCCAGCCATGTGGCTGCCAGCCAGCCACATATCCAACCCCGACACGAGCAGTAAACTTGCATGGTTTCCTGGCTTTCTTTCCGTCTCTCCACTTTTCTACTCAAGTCAGCTGCTGGGATTGCCAGGCCACCTGCTCTGAGGAAACCTGTAAACTTAAGTCCTTGGCTAGATTCACTAACAGAACCAGTAGTCATAGTTCTATTAGCTCTCCTGTTAATATCTTGGATAATAAACTTAGTAATTTATCAAAAACCAAGTAGAGGTATATGTCAAAAATATCTTAGCATTCCTCTTTAATAATATAAGATATGATGTAGATGAAGAGGAAGGGATATAATGAAAATAGAAGAGCACAACAGATGTTAACAGCTTCTGCAATGAGATGGTAGTTAAGAACTTTGGAACAGGAAAACCCTGGAGCCAGAAATGGGGTAGGTAGACAGGAATCTTTCTTGCCCTCTATGGTTAGTCAGGATGCAAGTCTTTGTTTTCCAAGGGTTTCATATTTCTGTAGCTTTTGAAGTCCTATGTTGTATTTAAATATCATGTATATGCTATGTAACTTTTGCCTGCATTCTTCACATATGAATATAAAAGCTCCCCAAACTTGAACAAAGGATCTGACTCCTTTAAAGAAGAATCTGTGCATCAGTTCCATTAGCATGAAACTAAACTCCTTATCTTCACATGAAAAAAAAAATGTGATTACATTCTACTTTTATCAAAAATAGGCTATCAATGTGATTTATTAAGTATAAAATATCAAATAGTGTTGGTTTTACTTCATATAAATATCATTGTTATAAAATATGACATTAAATAAATTTTAATATGAAAGTATATTATTTTATTTTTTGTTTCTGTTATT
>NW_008349353.1:2936141-2943900 GCF_000622305.1 Nannospalax galili
TTTCTGTTATTTAAATTTTTTATTTATTATTTTTGTTTTGTGTATTTGAATGTATTGCCTGCATGTACATAGGTGCATCCTGGTCATGCAATGCCCATGTAGGTCAGAAAAAGGTGTAAGATCCCCCTGGAACTCTAGTACTGACAGGTGAGAGCTGCCATGTGGGTGGTGGTATCCAACTTGGGTCCTCTGAAAGAACAGTGAGTGCTCTTAAACACTGAGCCATCTGTCTAGCCCCTTAACTTGAAATTATTTTATAACATTTGTCTAGGGATATGACAGCCTTGGAATTTTGTCTATGATCTATGACCTCTCCAACTATGTATATTTGGCTACATTTACAGTACCACACACACGAGTGTCCTCCCACTGAGTGAGCTTAAGTCTAATTATGTAGCTGCTGATTACCCTTAAGATAAAAGTACCACTACTGCACCAATGTCATTTGCTGTGCTGGTCATTGATGTGGTTTTTAGGCCTTGAAGCTAAGGTTGGACCATCCATTGATGCTTTCCATTAGCAGCTTGCATAGTGCTTTCCAAAGGTATAAGAGCTAGCATTCAGGGAAGGTGGCTTCCAGGTCAGCTCCAGCTCCATTGCTCCAAATCCTATTCAAAGTGTGTCCTCTCTTCAACAATAGGATCCTACTATCAAGTTCTAGGATGTAATCAAGTACTGTGGCAATGGGAGTCCCTTAAACTACCCTGGCCAACAACTCAAAGGAAGATTTCTCCTGTCGGGGACTGTTTCTTGTTATGTACTCTTAACCTAAACTCATGGACTCATGTAGAGATATTGTGTATGTAATTTTTCAATAGGCTTTTGGACTAATAAAATGTCCTCTTGTTTTTTATACTAGCTAGGCACTATTTATCTCTTCTCTTTCTCTCCCTGTCTTATCCTCCCTCCCAACCTTCCATATTTAAATTTTCCTTGTTGTCCCCATTTCGCCCTTGATAATTTCTGTTATCTTCAAATTTCATTATTTCATCTTTCTTTACCACTGAGCAGAACTCCATTGTGTAAATGCCCCACACTTTTGGTAACCACTCGTCAGTTGAGGGACATTTAGGTTGCTTCCTTCTCTTAGCTATTGTGAAAAGATCACCAACAAACATGGTTGTACAAGTATCTCTGCACTAGGATGAGTCTTTTTGTATATGCCAAAGAGTGGGATAACTGGGTCATATGGTAGGTTCATTTTTAGATTTTTTAAGAGTTCTCTATGCTGCTTTCCATATGAATTACATGAGTTTATCATCAGTGTTCCCCTTTCTCCACATCCTGTCCAGCATTTGTTATTTGTTCTCTTGATCTTAGCCAGTCTGACTTGGGTAAGATGAAATCTTAAAGTGGTTTTAATTTGTGTTTCCCTAATTACTATGAGAATTCTCTGTTTAGATCTTCAGCCCATCTTTTTATTTTTAATTTCTTGATTTTTTTTTGCATGTGTATTTCATACAGAATATCCCAAACAATCTTATTCATCTATATGCTGATATTCTAAATGGCACCCTGCCATAGGTGCCCCCCCACTACCACTGGAGTCCATCTACTCTGTCATCCCTGTTACTGTCCACTGTGTTATCGGCATCACCAGCCATTCCCCAGTGATTGTCCATCTGCTGAATCTAGTCAACCTAAAGATTTCCTTGTTTTTGTAGATCAGCTCTTCCTCATCTAGCAGGAATCAGTTGCTAATATTCATTTAGATAAGATTGGAGTCTGCTGTTCATTTTCCCAGTTTCATGCTGGGTTACTGTCTTGGAGTCTCATGGGCCATCCTTGCCAACAAATTAAAGGAAGGTAACTCCTGTCTGGCATTGTTTCTTGTTATGTAGCCTTTAGCTATACACATGGACTCAAAGCATTATACTTATCCCTTTAATCATTGGTTATACTTTCCTTTTGGGTGTTTAAGACCATACAGTTGGCCCAGATAAACCAATTTATTTTTATCTTAAGGTCATTTGAGGCTCTGTTCCTCAGGGGGTCACATGGGCTTAGGAGGAGCCCCTGGCTCCTTTCTTTTACCAGTTCCATCTATGTGAAGATAAGTCAAAGGTCCTACTTGATCATGACTGGCTTCACTTGAAAGCATGAAAGAGATGTCTTCTCTGAGTTGACCCTCTTCTTTGTAGACTGGACACTGGTTAAAGTGCATCTGGTGGGGTCTCCATGGCCTCTTTGATCAAGAAGACAGGTGAGTTACTACAGTTACAGGACATTTTGGGAGATGCTCATAGTCCTCCTGGAATTTAGTCGACCTAGGAGGGCAAGGAACAAAAATTGTCGTTTATTTCCCTCTGATCAAATTAGTATAGGCCTCAAAGTATGGCTGTTAAACATACAAGAAGGTTAGTTCCACCAGTCTGGTTTTTAATAACCAGGTTCTGTGTAGATAAAGCTTGGGCAAAGACAAAACATTCTCAGATAAAACTTTCCTAGACATATATTATATTCCTTGAGCTAGCTGTATGTATAATTTGTCAGTAGGTTGTTGGACTAATATGGTTGCCTAAATTAAAGAAAAATATTTTATGATTGTTATTTTTTATTTAATAACCACACGATTAGAAGAAGCATTTCATTGCAGTTTAATATATTCAATAACAATTTCCAGAGCAAGGATACATCACTTTCAAATGTGGCTGTAAATTTTTATGTTCACAATTGAATTAATACAGTTATACAATATTGAACTCAGTATAAACCCTGTAAGATGTACAATTGAGTTTTTAAGCTTTAAAGAAGATCTCCATTTCATTTTAAAATATGCTGTTTCCTACATTTTTAATTCTACTAACATTTGGATGTTTACACATGTGTCTTTGATCTCTATGTATCTGATTATTACTAGTCATAGTCGGTTACACTCAGATCCTTGGCACCTGATATGGATATAAAGTTATCAGGTAGATTTCATGATAATTTTTATCAACTCTACTAATTAACATGAAGTAAATTTTTTTGCTTCCTCCTCAAATGTGTCTTTTTTATTAATTTGTTGATTTTTGGTGTATATCACATAACACCCCACACAATCTTATTCATCTATACAACCATTTCCCTAATGGCACCCTCCCATAGCCTCACCCCACACACATATTTTATTTATTTATTTATTTATTATTTATTTATTTTTATTATTTTTTTGTTTATGCATATATTGCCTGCATGCAGGTAAGTGCACCCATGTCATGCAGTGTTCATGGATGTCAGAAGGACCTGTCAGATCCCCTGGAACTGGAGTTATGGATGGTTGTTAGCTGCCATGTAGATGCTGGAATTCAAACAACCAGTGTTCTTAACTGCTGAGCCATATCTCCAGCCCCTATTTTATTATTTTTATTTTATGTGTATGAATGTATTGCCTGCATGTATGTGAGTGCACCTGTGTCGTGCAGTGGTGTGGAGGTCAGAAGAGGGTGTTGGATTCCCCTGAAACTGGAGTTAAGGGCAGTTTGTAGCTGCCCTGTGGGTGCTCAGAATCAAACCTGGGTTCTCCACAAGTGTCAGTGCTCTTAACCACTAAGCCATTGCCCCAGCCCCAAGCTCTGTTTTTTTTTTTTTAAATTATCAAGGCATTATTTATCTCTCACATTGGGTCATTTGTTTTCTTGATTCTTTGGAGGCAAATGTATCTTACTATGTGCAAAACACAGATCCTTAAATGTATAGACAAGTATCCCATCAAAGAAGCTTCTTTTTCAAGAGACAGAGATAATTACAGAGTTGCACAACTGTTCACACACAAAAATTGTCTATGGATTTCCCAAAGCTAAGTGGCACATCTAGGATGCAGCCTTTACACCTAAAACTCACAGAACATAGAATAAGGGATGAAGAGAACATTAATGCATCGTTAACTCTCACCACTGCATCTCCCTCATGCAACAGAGGGCCAGGATTGTGAAAGGTAACCAATGGCCAAAATACAGAGAATAAGAGCCTGCAGATTATGGGTCCTTGGACAGGACTCTTATATTAAAATCAACCCACCCAGGGCTCAAGGAACATTGTGGAAGAGGGAGCTGAAAGACTGTAAGAGTCAGGGAGGAGGTGCACAACCATACGGAAATAGTCCTACATAGGTGCCTGGGACCCTTCTCATACAAACCTTCATCAATTGTGTCAGCACACACAGGACCCATGCAAACTGAAGCAGACAAAAACCCAGTGAAGAACTGTGAAAATGAACAGAGGCCCCAATCTTCCTGGAAGAATTTTTGGCAGCTGATTAATGGTGGGCAAAGAAGAGCTGATCTTCTTAAAGAGACAGAGTCTAAATAGGCCAACTAGCTCCCAGTGGATAAACTTGCACTGAGGTACATGTGAGGACACTAACTTTACATGATAGGACTCAACACAAATGACAGAATGTATGAACTCCAGTGGTGAGTGGGGTTACAGGAGGGTTCCAAAAAGAAAGAAGATATAAAGATGATTTTCTGTATGAGATACACAAAAATTCAATAAAGCATTTTTAAGAATATTTGGTGAGAAAAGTAAAAGAACATTTCAGATAATCTTAATCATCTTAATACCCTTTTCCTGACTGGCACTCTCTGGCATTTTTTTTAAAAGGAAAAAATAAAAAGTGGACACATATTGCAAAAATATTATGTCTGATAACATTTAATACTAAATCCATTCTGTGCTTTTATTTTGGGGGAGAGTGTAAGAATTTTCTTTGCATTGCTCGCTGTAGATATGTTTATTTTTTATATCTTCTAGATATAATTTTAGTAGGTCATATATGTCTAGAAATACAACTTTTTCTTCTAGGTTTTCCAGCACTTTGGACTAGAGGATTTCAATTGTTCTCCAATGATCGTCTAAGTTTCAGAGGTTATCTGTTGTAATGTCTTCCATTTAGCTCTCTTTTAATTTTTAAGTTAACTGTTTCCTTTTTTTGTTTTTTGTTTGTATGAGTTTTGTCAACATTTAATATTGTTTATTTTTATTTTAAATCAACTTTTGTTTCATTGTTTGTTTGTTTTTTTGCTGTTCTTTCATCATCTATTTCATACACATCTCCCAGATTTTTAGTATTTTTTTCTATCTACTACTTTGTGGTTTGGCTTTGTTACAAGACCTTATTTTTAAGAGAGGGTATTGACATCACTCACTTTTAATTCAGGATCCATCTGTTATTATAACTCAATTATTTTGTTGTTTGTTTTGCTTTTTGTTTTGTTTTGTTGACAGTATTTTACTGCAGTCCCAGCTGGCCTGGAACTCACTATGCAGATCTGAATGGCCTCAATCTCACTAAACAAAAATCATCATGCTTCCTCCTCTAGAGTTCTGGAATTAAAGGTATGTGTCACCATACTAAAATGTCATCTGGCTTTCCATTATGGTTTGTTTTATGAAACTGGGAGCACCAAAATTCCATCAATATACATTTACAATTGGTACATATTCCTGATGGCGTGTTCCTTTTATTAGTATATAGTGAGCTTCCTTATCTCTTCTACACAATTGTGTATTGAAGTGTATAAGATATATCAGCAAGGCCAGCCTATTTCGGCTTTTCAGTAGCTGGGTATATTGATGTCTATCATTTAACTCTTAATCCCTGTGTATTTTTTGTAAAGACATGTGCTCCTGGAGACTGTCGTTCTTTCTCTTATGTATTTAGTATTCCTGAGTATCTTCTGTAATTCTGGCTAGGTTATCAGGAACTGCTTTAGTATGGGCTTCGTTTGAACTGTCTTTATTTCTCTACCAATTTAAAAATGTGTCCCTTTGGATATGGCAATCTTTACTAGTGGTTATTAACTTTAAGGGCCTGAAATATACCATTCCATTCTTAATGGCTTTTAGAAATTTCATTGTAATGTCTGATGTTATTCTGATTTGCATATCTTTTTACATGAGTTTGTATTTTTCTCTTGCAGCTTTTAGTAATGTTTGTTTAGTATTTTTGGCATCTTGATTACAATATTTCATTGAGAAAATTTTCTCTAGCCTAGTCTGTTTGTGATTTAAATGCCTTTTATGCTTGGATTTCCATTTACTTTTTGAGGGGGGAGGAAACTACTGTACTTTCACTTAATAGATTTTATATAACTATGTATAAAAGTGATACATAACTTTATGTATAAAAATGACTCTAAATATCAACTCTTAATTATAACCAAACTTTCTTGGAAGTTGTAGGCATGACCTTTCTGTATTTTGTTCTTTCTTTTTCTTTCTTTTTTTATCTTTTTCTTTCCTCTTTCTTTTATAAAATTGACATCAGAATGTAGTATTCCCTTAACCTTATTCTCTATCCCTAATAATACTTTTTGTATTTGGTCTAGTATTATTATAATTCTATCCACAATATTTTTCATTCACTTCTTGAGTTTTCTTTTCTTTTTTAAAAATTTCCTTTTCTTTATCTTTTTATGTTTTTATCCTTTTCAATATTGAGGATTATCCCTGGGACTTAACACAAATTTCTCTAACATGCTTGGATAATTTGTTGAATTGAATAGCACAATTTTATTTGGGAATCTTCTTAGAGAGAAGTTTTCACAAGGAACACAGTCCCATTTCAAGAAACTTCTTTATCTTGACCCCCTCTAGACAGCTGTGCTTTGGAAAAACCATGAAGTGTTTTTTTCTTGATGTTTTGCCATTCTGTTTCTCCACACTTTCATGTTGCCCTTATAAGCTTCATGATTTCTGATGTACTTTTGATTTTTCATTTTGAAATCAAGTCTGCTATTTATTTTCTCTACTTGGTTGTTTCTTCATACTTAAGAGATTAAAAGAAAAACAGCTCATTTCATAAGAGACTTGCCACTGAGTGCTTGAAATATATAATCTTTGAAGTTTATGTAAATATTTATTTCAGTGATAAAGTGCATGCCTAGCAAGTAAAAATCCCTGTGTTTGGTCTTCACTACCAAAAAATTTTTAATATGTACTTGTATTATAATGTTTTCATTAATCTAAAATTAGTACAGATATAATCCCTTCAGATGTTTCATGACCCATTTTGCTCTGACATCTCAATATTATTTGGTAGAAAAAAATTATAATGCCTTTATTACAGGACTTAAACCAATTTCCATTTGCAGAATTCTTCAAATTAAAATACATATATACCAACACTGCATCTTAAGTCATTGTATTCTTGTAGATGAGGTTATTCAATTTTATACAGTACTTTAACTTATGCCAATATATCCATAAAATTTGGAAACTCCATCTAAGAAATAGACTGAACTGCATGACTGGAAGCTATTTTTTACCTGGGAAGACAATGTTTAGTTTCTATTGAGTGGGGAAAATAACAACAGCAATAACAGCAAGCCCCTACTCCTAATCTCTAGGCACACTTTTTCTCAGATTACTGTTTACCAGTCAGAAAATTCCTTAAATACCTAGGAGGGCAACATAATCTTCCTTGCTGCATGCCCAGGAGAGAATTTCCTGAGAGCTGTGGACTCTCCCTATTAAATGGAGACTTTTTAAAAATTTGTTTATATTTACAAATGCTTTTAGTTAAAAAGAAGTGACTTATACAGTGCCCATTTCTAAGTGGGAGGGTGAGGAATTGGGTATTAATTGCTTTTCTTATTTCTCTTTGACTATAACACATAGAAATTATTTTCAAGTGCTGCTGAGATACTGAGATAAGCATAAAATCATGAAAATAATACAATCATGGACTTACTCGAAATTAAGCTATTACTATTATAAAACTTAAATACAAAACAAAATCAATGTATCTTTTAATTGAATAAAAGCTTTTTCT
>NW_008349353.1:2944057-2948131 GCF_000622305.1 Nannospalax galili
ACATATCAAGCATTACACACCAAAGAAAAACCAATTCTCTCTCTCCCAGCAGATACTGGTTACAAATAGCTCTCCAGGTAGGGATAGGGCTCCATACTTCTCTGTTTGTATGCTGGGTTTTGTCTGAATTAAGCTTATGCCAATCTTGTGGATGTTCTCACATTTTCTGTGAGTTCATATGAGTAACTAATCAGCAGTCTGGACAATTCTGTTTCCTGGTGGCAAACCATCTACTCTGGGATTAAGCTTAAACATTCCTGCCTCTTCTTTCGTAATGGTCTCTGAGCCTTGCGTGATATAGATATCTTATGTAGGGATAATCAATCTGCAGTCTCTTGCTTTCAGTATGTTGTCCAATTGTGGTCTCTGAATAATCACTGTCTGCTGCAAGAGGAAGCTTCTTTGTTAAAGAGTTGAGAGAAACATTAATCTATGGGTATAACAATAAGTTATTAGCAGTCAGTTAAATATGATGTCTGTTCAGCAGAATTAGGTTCTTACCTATGGTCTGTCATCTATCTAGTCACAGGTTGCTAGGCCTGATATCAGTATCAGGTATGGATTAAATCCTGTGAAACAGACCTTAAATCCAATGAGACACTAGTTGGTTACTCCCATAACATTGGTATCCCCATTGCACAAGTAAGAATATCTTGCCAGGCCAATTAGTACAACTCTCAAGTCTCTAAATTCAGAAATTCCTCAGAAGGATAGTTATTAATAGTTTATTTTTAAGTCAATAAATGTATAGGTAGAAAGTCTTTTTTTCATAAACAGATCCTAAACATAATTACCTTTCCCTAAGTCATACTTCTTGCATTATTCCACATGTCCTTGAAGTATATAATCATTTAAACAATTAATCATAATTCTAAAATTTTAAAACTAAATACACCTCCTTAAACATTCTTCTTTTTAACATTTTTATCAACTGAAAAATGTCCAAATAAATCTTCATTATCATTTGCACAAACCATCTTTCTGTCTCATACCTTGTCGGCATTCACATCTTTCTTCTAGATTATGTTTTATGTATGTATTTAAAGAAAAATTTGGTTTTGTGCAGTAAATAAAATCATGTACTGTTTTTAAGAAAATTAAAATTTTAGTGACAATATGCTTTAAATTTCCTAATTTTAGTTCAAATGTGCAATTTTCCTTCACAAATATATTTAATTTTATATGAGATTATTTCTTGAGGAAACAATTAAGGATAATTTGCTAAACAATCATTCCACAGACTTTGATTTTACCATGTACTTATAAGCAAGTTTTTATGATATGATATCCTCTATCTCCAAGGAGAAAATGATGTTTTCCACAATAACATTTTTCTCAAAGCAAAAGGTGTTGGTAATGGAGTATTAAATAGGAAACTGGATGTTGAAAACTATATTATGTGGAGCAAATAAAAGAAGCTATAGGTTATATTTTAACTTGCCTTTAAAATCTTTTATGATTTGCAAGTTTGAATATGGAAAAGGGACTCTGCAGTCAGAAATTATGGATGTAGAAAACAAAATAAGAAAACTGTGCTGGGCACATCACTCTTACAGTATGTGAAATGATCATAATAAAAGTCAGAAATAAATACAAGTTTGGAGATAGGTATGAGCCAACTATTATGGTCCTAATACAAATATGAAGTTCATGTTAAAGAAAGTGACTGAAAAATGGTGATGAGTTCAGTTTTAGTTTGCAGTGTTTGAGATACTGACTGGATATCGGGTTGACAAGTACTTCAAGAGAATTGGAAATGTAGAACTTCAACTATCATGATTGTAGTTACAGATTTGGCTATGAAGTATCTAAATAGATTTAGAAATAACTAGAGAGGTATCTGGGTATATTCTAAGAACAAAAAAAGGAAAATAAAGTACATTTAAGAAGGCTTTCATTGAACCATTTTACTGTAAATATTTGTCTATATGAATCCTTTGTTCTAATCGCAGGTACTCAAAATACAACCAAGGATACAAATTTTGTGTAACACCATATTGTCTTGATGATCACACCTTTTTGAAAGTGAACATTTAGCTAACAATAAATGTCATATGACTGTCTTATCAATGAATTCCACTGTATCTTTTATACTGGTTATTTAATAAATTTGTTATTCTTTCTCTTTACCTGATGATATTGGAGGTAACCATCACCAAGGTCAACTAGTTTGTACATTCATTGTATACTATGGATGCCTTGGTATTTCTTGATTCACTCACTTTCTAAAATAAGAATGCAGGACACAGTATTATGCATTCTAAATATACCAACATGTCTACTATGTACACAATAATACTTATCCTAACACTGCTGATAATACAAAAAATTTATCATAATTCAAAGTGAAAGATATTTTCTGCAATTTTTGCTTAATAAATTAAACCAGCCACAAAGTAAAGTAATATCAAACAGTATGTACACAAAAATATTTTTATGACTTGACTCAGGAATCATAAAATTATATTTGTAACATACATGATTAAAAAGATTTCTAAAACATTAAAAGGAAAAAAAAATACATGAGGCAACTTGATGTTTTCCTTTGATCGCAATTCTAGTAAAAAACAGAAACAAGTCTTGTAATAATCTGTCAATGGAGATCAAAGACAAGATTTTAAAGAAACCTTAGCATGCTTAGTGCATTGACTTTATTTTTTAATCTTAAGAAAATACATGATAGTGCATTTCCAATATTTTCTCCAACTTTATTATAGAAGTTCTATAACCTATCCAGAAAAACTAACATTAAAATAATTTTTCTATGAAATAAGTTTATTCTAAATCCTATATTGCTAATTAATAATATGCTGTTATATTAAAGATAAATGTAAATATCACCTTAGACATAAGTAATTTAAGTGTGTTCATTTGATGTCTTTGTTATTATAGCTACAGCCATTTTATATAACATCTCTTAAGATTGGAAAATATGAGTAGTTTTGATTCCCAAATATGTACAACTTTATTTCTTCCCTTTTATTTTCTATTACTAATGGAATTAATTTTCAATTAATGTAGTTTTTCAATGTGGTAATATTATTAAGTACATCAGACATAAGCCATTCTCATATTCTACATCATATCTCTAAAAATTGTGATGAAATTGCTTTGTTATACTACAGAAAGCTCATTTTTTAAACAATGAACTTGATGATAACTGTACCTAAGAATATAATGTAATTTATTTACGGCCTCCTTTTATTTAATAATGACATAAAGGAAAAGGCATGAACATTAGCATCTCAAATGTAATTCAGTATTAGTTTCCTTGCTCAAAAAATATCCTGTTGAGTTCAGATAATGCTTTATTTAGGTTTTAATACACACATTCCTGACGAAAGATGAAATGTGTTTCTATTTTGTGAAAGTATATCAGACTAGTAGCTCTACTGAGTATCACTGGCATACCATTGCACGTCATCTAATAGAAAAGCAATTTCTTCTAAACGCAAATGTTTATTCATAAAAGCATTAGCTATTTTAAATAAGGGTAATTGTATGTATCAACATTAACTAGCTAATCATAGATTAAATATTGGATCTACCTTCTACAAACTATGAATAGAAAATGCAAAGCTTAAATTAGTACAATATTTTTGTATGGTGGCTGAAGTGAGAAAAAATATTATGCATGTTTCATGGAAGTTTGGGCATGAAAAATAATATAAGCCCTACCAATGTTAAATCAGGATGAAACAATTTAAACTAATTCATAACAATCAATAATATAGAAGCAGCAATTAGAAATCTACCAAATACAGAATTATACCAGACTTTCAAAGAAGTATTGACACCAACACTCCTCAAATTATTCTGTAGAATAGAAATGAAATAGGACTTTCAAATTCTTCCTAAGGAATTAACATTATCCTAATACCAAAACAAGACTCATAACATCCCTGCCCCGCCCCCCAAAAAAGATACAGCTAGGACAGTTGTTTTGATCAATGTAGATGCAAAAATTCTCAATTAAACATTTGCAAACTGAATTCAAAAGTACATCAAAACGATTACCGACCATGATTAAGTTGCCTTCATAAAAGAGATTCAGGAATGGTTCAAAAAATATAA
>NW_008349353.1:2948299-2965736 GCF_000622305.1 Nannospalax galili
CATCATATAACACATAAACAGACTCAAGAAAAGAAACCATAATATCATCTTATTAAATGAAGAAAAAACTTTGACAAAATCTAACATACATTCCTGATAAGGGCTGTGGAGAATCTAGGGATTCATGGGATTTTCCTCAATATATCAAAGGCAGACTACAAGTTCACAGACAATATCGTACTTCATTGAAAAAAACTGAAATCATTTCCATTACAATCAGAAACAAGGAAAGGATGTCAAGTATTTTTCATTCATTTTCAAAATAGTGCTTAAAGGTTTAGCTAGAGCAATATATCAGAGGAAACACCTAAAGGGGATAATTAGAAAAGAAAAAGCCAAAATATCTTTTTTTGCAAATGTTATGATTTGACAATTAAAAGACCCAAAATACTCCACCAGAAAAAATCTAGCAATGGTAAACACGTGCATCAAAATAGCAGGATAAGAATTAACACACAAAATTCAGGAGCCTTCCTATATACTAATAACAAACATGCTGATATAGAAACCATAGAAATGATCTCCTCCACAATATCATCAAAACTGTAAAATATCTTGGAGTAAATCTCATGAAGTAAAAGAATTGCATAATAAAAAATTTAAGAAATTAAAGAAAGAAATTGAAGAAGATATCAAATAATGGAAAGACTTTATATATTCATGGATAGATAAAATTAATATTGTAAACATGGTCATCCCACCAACAGCAATTTACAGATTCAACAAAATCCCCTTTAAAAAGTTACCTACACGCAGGCATAACACTCATAAGCATAAAATAAAAATAAAAAATAAAATGTTTCAATCAAGTGTTTCACAGGAATTGAAAATAGTAATCTCAAATTTTATGTGGACAAATGAAAATTAAATGATAGCCCAAAAAATTCTGAACAATGAAAGATGAGTTGGATGGATCACCATCCTTGATTTTTAATTGTACTAAGATCCTATAGTAATAAATACAACATAGTACTGGTGTAAGAAATAGACACACTGACAACTGAAACAGAATTGAGGATACAGATTTAAGACCCTGTTTGTGAGAAAGTTTTCAATGCCATACATTTGGGGAAAGATATCAAATGGTGCTGGTCAAACTGGATAGCTATGCATCAAAGAATTGAACTAGATCCCTATTTCTCACCATGCACAAAACTTAACTGCAATGGGCAAGTAATGTCTCATAAGTTTTGATATCATGAATCTGACAGAAGAGGAAGTTTGTGACCTGGATGTTCCTCTGACCCTATGATGACAAGCCATGGTCCCACCTCTTTTCCATGCTCTGCAAAGGAGTCACTCCTCTTAACTCTTCCAGCCAATTGGTTGACCTTAGTTACTTACAGGGGAGGGTTAAGGGTATAAAAACTGGGAAAACCACAAGGACAGTCTCTCACCATTTATGAGGCTGTCCAGAACCATGAGATTTATGTTTGGGTATGGACTTTCGAACACAGATGTAAATCGGGGGTGAGCACCCATTCTTCCTAAACAAACTGGGACCCCAAGCTCAGTTAACAAGTCCAATAAACTCGTTAAGAATCTTCAAACCGGGGTTTTGAGAATTCTTTTCTCAGTTTGTCTCAAGGACTTTGGGAAGAGGGGATTAGATGCCAAGTGAGCCTCCTGGCAAAGAATTTGACTCACAACTGGCATAGTGTTCAGCAGGATATGGCGAAACTGAGAATGAGTTTTGGAAGAGCATTGATGATGTCCCTGAAATGGGGAAAAAGACCAACAACTAAAGTAAAGTGGGGTGAGGGGAGAATGTGAGGAAATATTAACCTGGTGGGCCATTCCAATAGACTTGGTGGAGGTGGCTGCAGTGACATGGTGAATTCAATGGACAGTGAGATGTGTAAGTAGGGTGAGGCCTTCTAAGCAGTTAAAGTTGATGGGGAAATCCGGGGTGGCAGCCACCTTGTAGATGGTATAGGGTGGCATGCCTCCTTGACTGCTGGAGGCCACCATGTGAGTATCGTGATACCTTGAAAACAGAAGAAGGTCTGGAACAGAGTCTGCAAGCTCTGGGAGTAGCACACCAGGGACAGAAATGTCAATAAGTAGCTGCAGAGGCTGCTTGGTCACTGCTATTGGTACTACGAAGTCTGTCCCAAGTGGAGGCCTTAGCCCAAAGGGAAACTGAAGGTGTTAGAGAGAGATTAGAGCAGGAGAGGCATATGAGGTTGACCTCTTCTGTACTGGCCTCTGACCTTACTGGTAAATCAGATAAGAGAGAAAAGGAGTTGGAGATGTTGGCAGGCTGTTTTTTAACTCTAGGGGGTCAAAAGGGAAAAAAAAAAGGCCAGATCAGAATGATAATAAAAGGATTATTTTAGGATCCTAAAACCTGGGACCCCTGGGAAGACTTGGGTAGTGAGGAAGAAGGAAGTGACCAAGAGAGAATGGGAGATGTCCTCAGTTTCCACCTTTAATTCAAAGAAAAGGAAAATCCATGGTCCAACATGCTGATGGAGGTCTTAATAATAGCTCAGTGAAGGAGACCATGGTAATCAGAAAATACTCAGCCCACAGCTGTTAGAACAAGGAAAGACATTTAAACAAGCAATGAAGGAGCCTTTGACCACCTGGCTTGTGAAGCTATGGGATACAGGGACAGATGGGATCATTTTAAGTTCTGCATTGTTGTGGAAAATCTTGTGACTGATTTTGCCTTTTGCCTTATATACCTATCATGCTGGAAATGCAGTTCTTCCTGTTTCTTATCAGAGAGAAAACTATGTAAGTCAAAAGGTTTCCAGTAATCCAAAACTTAGAGAAACTGAAACTTACCATGCTAATAGGGCATCTGGCCTGCTAGATTGTAATAGGATACTAGTTTGCCATGCTGATAAGGGATCTCATATGCTGTGTTATGATTGGACTATTACCCCTATATAAGCCCGTACTTTCCTGCAATAAAGCAGATCTGTGTCACTGAACCTGGTCTCCCGCATCTGAATGCAGCGACACTGGTGCAGACTCCTCACCAGCCCTGAGGTCTGGACTTGACGACTTATTGGAGGAAATGAGAGAGCAGGAGAGTGACCATAGGTGGAGAGCAGCCACAACTGGTGACCACACTGCAGAAGCAGAGAAGTTAAGCAACATAACCACTCATCCCTCTTTGAGACAAAGACTTCACAATATAAGGCAGTATGAAGGAAAACAGTCCATGATGGATTGGCTCTTACTCCAGCTGAGATTCCCATGAATATTAGAGAATGGAAAACCATTGTGGAAGGATAGGCTCTGTTGAGGGAACTGGGTATGAGGAAAGCTGTATTTCATGCCCAGTTCACTGGCCCAGACAGGACTGTTTTTACAGGAAACAAGAAAAAAACTGATTCAGCAAGGTCGACAAGAATGGTATGGAGCGTTGGGGGCAGTGCTAAGCCCCATGATCAGGCATGACCTGTATGAGGCTGGCAAGGCTCTGGCAGATTTAAATGATTTAGACCAACATGTAAACAGGGTTTGAAAGGTGCTAAAGCAAGTAGACATAAGGGAAAAGGGCCAGAACTCAGCAAAGGGGACCTTCTGTGTCTCCAGAGCAGAGATGTGGATGGATCTACACAAAGAAGGAGTTGCTAGGGATGAGCTATATAGGCTGATGAGCGTATGGAAAGCTTTAAGACCTAACCAGCAATTCACCACAGAAGAGAAACTGGGGACCAGGAGGTACAGGTAACTCACTGCACCCCCTGTTCCAGAAGAAGGCAGTCTCATTGAATGGGACTGCACCCCAGTCACTGCTTTGAAGGGGTGGCCAAGGTTGCCCACAGGTGAGGGCCAAACTGGGTGACCAGAGGCCACATGTAGAATTGAGAATTTATTGGTCCCCCACTAATATACAAAACACATGGGCCCTAGTGTATACTGGGGCAGAGTGTGCATTACTTCATGCCAATCCCCCAAAACATCAGGGCCAGTGGATTGTAGTAGATGGGTATGGAGATAAAACCATACAAGTGAAGCAGAATAGACTCATTCTGGGAATGGGCAATTATTCCCCACAGGAGTAGAAGGTGTGCATCTCTCCTGAGAGAGAACATTTTAGCGGTGGATGACCTACTGGGCTGTACCCTACATACTACCATGGGAGAGTTTCAGCTGAGGGTGAGAACAGTAAAGGTGATTATTATTCAACATGGGCAAGATGGGAGCCAGTGAAATTGCCCATCCCACAGACACTGGTGAATATCAAACAGTGCCAACTACTGGGAAGTTGAAATGAAATTATAGAAACCATCCAGGAACTAGAGCAGGTAGAGGTTATTTGCCCAGCCCAGAGTCCTTTAAATGACCCCATTTGGCCTATCAGGAAGCCAGATGTCTCCTGGAGAATGACTGCAGATTACCAGGAGTTAAATAATGTCATGCTTCCCATTGATACAGCAGTGCCCAACACTGCACTGCTAACTGATGAGCTGGTGCAGGAAATTTGGTTCTTCCATGCTCCAGTGGTCCTTGCTAATACAGTCCTTAGTATTCTCCTAGCTGCTGAATCCCAAGATTAATTTTCATTCACATGGAATGAACAACAATGGACTTTCAGAGTACTTCCCCAAGGTTACCTCCACAGCCCCATGGTCTGTCACAGGATGGTGGCCCAGGACCTGGCCCTGTTACCCCACCCTGCTCTGTAAGGAGGTTCCACTACATGGGTGACATAATGCTAACTTCTGAGTGCCTTACAGATTTGGAAGCTCATTTGGGGAACATTCAAGTGCACCTGAAGTAGCGAGACTGGGAAAACAACCCACGCAAGGTACAAGGACCAGGTACAGTGGTAAAATATTTAGGAGTTTTATGATCAGGCAGAACTCACATGATACCCCATGCAGCAGCTGAAAAAATCTTACAACAACCTGTACCAATAAATGCTAAGCAGTTACAGGTATTTTCAGGACTTCTAGGGTATTAGCAGATTTTTATGCCTTACCTTGCTCAGGTCACCCGTCCTCTGTATAATTTAATAAGGAGAGGTACTACATGGGATTGGGATGTAAAGGCCCAAGAGGCTTTTGAGCAAGCCAAGGTACTGGTTGGGCAACTAAGAAGCTGTGTGCCCTTATACCTCTGTGTCCCTTCCTCTTGGAAGTCACCAAGTGACCTGAGGATTATGGGTGGGGCTTGTGGCAACAGCAACCTGGGTGGGGCTTGTGGCAATAACAACCCAAACAGACCATCCCAATTAGGTTCTGGTCCCAATCATGGCAAGGGATGGAGTCCCAGTACACTGCTCTAGAATAGCAACTGCTGGCTGTGTACAAAGCAGTTCAACAGGTGGAATCCATTGTGGGCTCCAACCCAATTACTGTTAAAAAACTCCTATCCCATTAAAGGATGGGCGGAGGGCCTGTTAGCCAAGTCCCTGTCAGGGGTGGCAAAAACCTAATGCTGCAATTGCGAGGGTGGTGTCAGAAACCCTGATCACCAATGCCATCCAGGAAGTATTAGGACTAGTGTCATTTCAAGGCACAGAGCCTTTCCCTCCACCTCCTATAGTTGACCCTCCAGCAAGACCTGACGGAGTGTTAGAAGGGCCTCCCCATTTCTGGCTGATGCCTAGTATACCAATGACACTATCAGGGGTGCCAAACAAGAATGTGTAGCAGTGGCAATACAGATGAACACTGACACTATATGGTTAGAGGAGAAGGAGAAAGCCATCAATGGTCTGAGTTAAGAGCTGTATGGATAGTAATAATGAGGATGCCTTGGCCAGTAACAATTTGTAACAACAGATGGTCTGTGTTCAAAGGCTTAACCTTGTGGATGGCCCAGTGGGAGAAAGAAAATTGGCAGGTGATGGGACAGCCACTATGGGTACAACCAATATGGAAGGACATATATAATAAAATGCAGGAGGAGCTAGTGCCACTGGTTGTTTACCATGTGGTGGCCCACCATCTGGTGAGTCCCTGGGAATCAGGAAGCTGATGTCTTTACCAAGGTGAGGGCCGTATGTCCTCAGGTTCCCCTAAAAGCAGCTCACTGAATGCATATCAAGTCTGGCCACAGAGGAGCCAGTATGGGATGGAAAATAGCCAAAGCTGCCGGCATTCCAGTAAAATATGGTAACATCCAACAGGCTGTCCAGGCCTGTGAGGCATGTTCCCTGTTATGGCCCTGGAGGATGGATGCCATGATGGGATACATGCACAAGTCAGTTTACCCTGTAAGAGACTGGCAAGTAGATTTTACCAGGCCCTCACTTCTGTGGACACTGCCACAGGCCTTACACAGGCCTTTTCTTGCAAGAGAGCAAAAGGCAAGGCTACTGTTAAGGGACTTACCCAACTCAGTGTCATATATGGGTGCCCAAGGTGAATTGATAGTGACAGAGGCACTCATTTCATGGGTACAGATGTGCAAGCTTGGGCTGAGGATAATCAGGCTCAATCTCCACCTTTCATAGAATCCTACGGGAACAGGATTAATTGAAAGAAAAAACGGGTTTCTAAAGGAACGGTTGAAAGCTTTTAGCACAGAAGGAACCCTACAGGGGTGGAAAAACGCCCTTCCAGAAGCCACAAAGTCAATAAATGAAAAAAAAAGACCAGGGTGTGTTGCCTCCCTATGAGCAGTTAGCCAAAGGAACCCGAGACCCCCAACAGTATAAAGGTAATTGCCAATAATGTTGGTTGTACACCTGAAATAGAAAATAAGTCCCTATTTCTGAAGACACCTCATGATGTGAGCATGGGGGAGGGAGAAATGAAGCTTGGACTAAAGTGGAAACTCCCTGCCTTTGGAAGGGTGGCTTTCACAGTGCCAAAAAGTGCTATGCAGATGGCCGAGCGGGGGAGAATTGTCCCCCATTATCCTGTTCAAAGTACTGTCCAAGCATTTATGTTTTTACCCATAAGCCATTATAGCAGTTACTGTTTACTTGGTGTTTACGTTCTTCTAGTAAATGGAATGCCATTAAATTGAGCCATCAGCCCATGACAAACAGATGATGCAGAGACCTGAAGAGTCCAGTGCCATACCATAATTGGAGAAAGGCCACTCCACCGCTCCCAAGGCTCAGGGATATTTGGAGAAGAGGCAGATGGAAACTTTTGTAAGAACCAGAGGAAGGGGTGGAGTGTGACTTGGATGTTTTTCTGACCCTTCAAGGGAGTCACTACCCTTACCTCTTCCAGCCAATCAGAAGACCTTAGCTGCTTGCAAGAGAGGGGCTAATGGCATAAAAACTGGGAAAACCATGAGGGTGGTCTCTCACCATGTTTGGGTATGGGCTTTCAAACACAGCCATAAACGGGGGATGTCCACCCTTCTGTTAGTAAACCTGCACCCCAAGCTCACTTAGCAAATCCAGGAAACTCATTAAGATTCTTCAAACTGGGATTTGGAGAATTCTTTTCTCAAGTTGTTGCAAGGACCATGGGAGGAAGGAATTGATTGTCACATGCACCTCCCAGAAGTGAATTTGACTCACAAAGTTATAGGTATGGGGAAGGACTTGCTAAATAGGAACTTGAAGCTACACACAGTAAGACCAAAACTTGAGAAATGGAACTTCATGAAACTACTTTTTAGTTATATCTGACAGAGGGTTAATGTGTCTAATACACAAAGGAATCAAAAAAATAAAAAACTAAACACCAAAAAACAACCTAGTTAAAAACTGGGAACAGCAAATAAACAAAGACTTTTCAAATAATGAAACAAATTACTTGGATAACATTTTTTTACTCAATATCCTCAGTTAAAACAGACATGGGAATTTAATACATTGAGATTTCATCTTTTCATTAGTCAGAATGGAAATGGTCAAAAAATATTAAGGATGTGGAAAAAAGTCAACATTGTTTCATTGCTGGTGGAAGTGCAAAGAAATTTTTATAGGCACTATGGTGATCAGTGTGTATTGGATGGTCCTCAGAGCTAAAATTATATCTATCAAAAAAAAAAACTCCATATAACTCTTGGTCATATATCCAAAGAATTCAACAACCTACTCTAGAGATACTTACTCATTAATGTTCATTGCTGCTCATTTCTTAGTACTCAAAAAATATAAATAACTAATTTGTCTATGAAGTGATGAATGAATAATAAATGTTTGGTACATTTACTGAATGAAATACTATTCAACTGCTAAAATAAAATTATGAAATTCAGAGGTAAATGAAAATAATAATCCCAGCTTAAAAAAAAAAAAAACAGACTCAGAAAGACAAATGTCACATGATCTCTCTTTGAATTAGAAGATTGCTTGGAATCTTTTGATCTATAAACTAATAGGAGGTCATGGGGCAGGAAGGTGGTGGATGCAATGCAGTGATACAAAGGAATAAAGGGGTATAATGGGATAGGAAGCATTAAATGAGGTGTGTGCTGTGAGGGCAGAGTGTTGGGAAAAGGTAGGATAACTTACACTAAAGACCTTTGAAAAAGCCTTAGGGAAACATTATTATAGAAGCTTCTTATAATATATAAATATAAAATGTGTTTCATTGTACTTATGTTATAATGGGGATTCAAAGATTCTACTGAAATGGGGAGAAAGAACCTCTCCTACAGGGTATTTATTCTCATTCATAAAAGAATTTAAAAATGGACACAAATGGAAGCTTTAGGACAATTTTATTAGAAACTTAAGGGAAAAATCCTCAAGAAAGGCAAGCTGGTAAACTTGGCAGCTGCCTTGAGGAGTAAAATGGTGGGAAGAAGGAAAGAAAGCCATGAAGTCATGCAGGTTTAGACCCTGCATGGAGGTCAGACACAGGGCTTTAGAGAAAAAGTAAAGAATATAAGATGCTACAGCAGCCCAAAACATTAAAGAAATCATGCTTAGAAAAGAGATATGAAGGCACTAGGTATTCTGCCCATCTACTTAACATAAAAACATAACTTAAGGTGAACCTGCCTTCCTAGGAGTGGTACTATGACCAGATGATTGACCAGCAAAACTAGAAATATATGTCTTCCAACAGATAGACTAGAGATTTTATAGTCTTGACCAGTTGATTTATGGACCTATTTGTTACTCTAACATTACCAGATATCACAGGATAGAAAATAAGCAGCCCAATGTGAGGAATGGATTACCTTTTTTGGAGTTGCTGTCCAAGTGTTCACAAAGACAATCAATCGACATAGGGTATTGCCAATGATCTTGGTTACCCACCATAACTTGAGAGAAAGGCCTTCTTGCTGAATATGCTACATATGTGGTTTGTAGCGCAAACATGGAAAAAAAATCAAGCTGATACTGAATTCACAGACACATCTCTAGTATCTTCCATTCTTAGTACTAGAAAATACTTAATACTAGAAAAGAAAAGCAATAATTAACCTTATCCAGGTGTGAACACTTGGAACTAAAATAACTACTGGCATGGCAAAATAAGTTCACTGGTACAGCAATGAAACCTCTAGGGGATGCTCTTTCCTCCGTTTCAGCAACAGCCCACTCTAGTACAAGCTTCTGTATTCATTACTTTTCACTTTCTGTGATTAAACACTATGACAAAAGCAACCTATAGAAAGAAGAGCTTATTGGACTTACGGTTCTAGAAGGTAAGGGTCCATCATTGCAGGGGACACATGAGAGGAGGAGGCTGAAACAGAAAGCTGAGCACTCACATCATCATACTTGCACAGGAAACCAAGAGACAAGAAGTAGAAATGAGGAAAGGTTATGAACTACCAAAGTCTACCCCCAGTGACAAGCTTCCTCCAGCAAAGTCATATCCCTTAAACCTTTGAAAGAGCATTGATATTTGATCCCAAGTATTCAGATCGTTAGAGTTTATGGGGAACTTCCTTATTCAAACCACCATAGGCATGGAAATGGGGAGAGGGTCTGCATTTGACCAAATATGCTGGATGAAAATGTCAAAAATCATTTAAATATATATATAAAATAGTGGGGATGGTAGGGTAACTAAGAAAATGAGTGAGATGGAGAAATCTGGAAAGAGAAAGGGAGGCAACATTGCAAAATATGATCAAAGTAAATGATACGCTTGAAAGAAATTATCTTTATGAAACTCAGCAGTATGTACCATGAATATATGTGAATAAAGTTTTTGAAAAGTATTAATATAAAATAGAGGATTTGAAATGGTTAGGTAATATAATACAGAACACAAAAACAAATTAGTTAAGGGTCAGAAAAATGCCATTGGCATTTACTAATGTTCACAGTAAAGAATATCCCTTCCTTCTAAAGAAGTAATTTTCCCATAGAAAACCTGAGGCCTTAGATATAGTTCCTCATAGTTTGCCCTTTCTCCAGAATGATTTAACCGACTTTGGGAAGATATTTTCTCTTGCCTTGCCTTTGTCATCATTGAAATTAAATATGATAACTTTGAATAGCAGACTTATTTAAAGATTCTGTAAATTATCAGTCATTCTATAGGATTTGAGCACTCCCTCGGTAAAATTCTGCTGAAGTAGCCTTGACTTTTGCATTGATCTTCCCAACAGTCCCCTGATAATTAACTTGAAGAACCTAGAAATAATTTAAGTAAAACATTGTGTTTATTTAAGATACAGGGAAATTAAATTCTAGTAACTAGTGGAGGTGGTTATTCATTGCTCAGGCACAGGAAATGCTTTCAAACCAACATACACAGACTGAATTAATGTTATGAAGGATATTCAGGCACTAATTAGTATCATCCTTTATTCCCTATATGTTAAAATGTATGCACTTAATTTCTGCTCACTTTGCTGGGATTTGAACACAGTTGTTCAAAAAGTTTTGAAAAGCACACATGATCTACTCTCTACTACTGAAGTCTATAACTGCCAACAGTGATAACTTCTTCCTGAAACATAAAGTATTTCTTCTAAGCTGAATTATAAATCCCATTAACTTTTCAAAAACATGTATTTTGACAGTAATGTGATATCTTAAACTAAGCTCTAAATCTATAACCCTGGAGGCTAGTTAAAATTTTATGATAATAAAAATAAATAATAATTTTTGAGCATCAAAAAAATTAGGAAATTTCTGAATCATCACAAATCATTCAAGTAAATCTTAAATGCAAACTATAATAAATAAAGAGTATATATCATCCTACTAAAGAATAATATGAAACTGCTAGATTACATTAATAAAAATGTCTCAAAAAGACCAAAAAAAAAATACTTCATTAAAGCCTCTTATGAAATTTATTAGATTTAATTTATTTTTATTTTATGTGCTTGAGTCCCCTGTCCACATCAATGTCAGGACACTTTATGTATGCAATGCTGGTGGAGGCCAAGAAAGGGTATCAGATACCATGCGATTCAAATTATGGATTAGTGTTAGCCACCATGTGTATGATAGAACTAAATCTGGGTCCTCTGCCAAAGCAATAAGTGCTCTAAGCTACTGACCATTTTTCCAGCCCAGTATCATTTCAATTTTTAATCATTAAATTTATTTCATTTATCATATTTTCTTTTTCATTTTAATCATTTTATTTGTATACAATAAAAAGTCCATCAATTTTTCTTACATTAATATTTACAAAATTGTCTTGGCCTCACAGATATGATCATTCAAGGATCACTTCTACACATTTTAGGCAAGGGCTTTTGGGAAAAGTAAAATGAATCAATGACTGGAGCTGCCTCAGGCTTTTTAGATAACAACAGGAGTCTGAAGGATGAAGGCATTTATGTATTAACAGTGAGAGAAAGAACACATTTTTCAGAGATTTGAAGAAAATGGCAATCTACAAACCAAGGAGGTAGTACTTAGGGGAAAAAATGGTTGTTGCGACACCTTTATACCCGCTAGAATTATGAAAAAAATATCTGTTGTTAAAGCAAGCTGGAACCTAGTTATAACTAAAATTTGATATTCCCATATTATTTTGATTGTTATCACTGGCTTTTCTGCTAGGTAGCTTCATTCTAGTCTTTGTGAATGATGAATTAAAACACACTCAACAAATGAATATAAGCAATGTACAGTAATTATTTTATTTTATGCAACATTATTTTCAGATATAGTATTACATTTAATTTTTTAAAAATTTCATTGATTTCAGGGAAAACATCATACAACGTATGTTGATCATGTTTAGACCCCCTCCCCCCTTCAACCCCATCTTACTCCCAAAACTCAATATATTCTGTTATTTGTCTTTTTTTTTTCTTTTAAATATTTATTGAGTCTAATCTGTTTCCCAAATTACCTTGGGTCAGTGTTCTCTCATTTGGAGTCTGCACTACCTACCATGTATTACACCACTGCTGAAAATTGAGGCTCCGTCTTTCAGAGTACATCAAATTCAATGAATTCTCAACTAGGGATGAGTTTTTCCCTACTTCATCCATCCACACTAGATGCCTGTCTGAATTGGGTTTACACAGATCACATGCATGCTGTCATACATGCTGTGGTTCACATGTACGAGTACACTGAAGTGTTCAAAATGTTTATTCTTCATTTAGTAGTTAGATATGGACCTATAAATGCTATGTAAATTTTTATTGATTGGTACATAAAACTGTATAAGAATTTGTCTTGATAAAATGACTTTGAATGAATTAAACACAAAATTCTGTATCTTGATATGTAGGGAATTTTTCCCTGTATCTATATTTTTTAGTTTTAAGAGTGGCATGAGGCATGTTTCTTGAATATTCATCAGAGAACTCTAATGACTCATGATGAGATTTAAAATAATCTTTCACAAAAGAGGCATTAAGATTTCAAAAAAGAAATTTGATGGTTGGAAAAAAAATTCCATTGCCTAGAAGATTTTTATAAGTCTGATAAGTGTTAATGTAGAATCAAATTTTCAATTATAAGATTAGTTATGTGGTTCCTATCATTACTGGATAAAGACATTTTTAAACTTACTGAGATTAATGTAGAATATATAAAATATAGAGTGTTTTGAAAAGGTACATGTTGCTTTAAAGTTGAAATTTTTATAATATAGGTATTCAAAGTGTTTGATAAAATCTACAATGATAGAACTAATTTTCAAGTTATAGAACTTTGAAATGGGGTATATATATATAATTTTTTTTGAGACTGGGTCCCCTTGCAGGCCCAGCTGACCTGGAACTCACTATGTAGACCAGGCAGGCCTTGAACTCACAGAGATCTGCCCAAGTTCTGGTACTACAGCAATGTGCCATTATACCTGTTACAATAAATTTGTTATATTTATTAAAATGATTTCATTCTATTGGTTGTCTGATGCTTAGTGGGTTAGTGGTTGCTGACATGCATTTGAGCTTCTCTGCATTCTGTGTCCTACACTATTTAATTCTCAATCTCTCTGTCTCTCTCTCTGTGTGTGTCTCTCTCTGTGTGTCTCTCTCTCCTCTTTCTTAACAAGATTTTTCACTTTCCAAATACATTGGAACATGCAAATCTAGTCCAAAATTAATGGTGTTGAAATGACATTGTCTATGTTGTCACACTTACCCTTGACTTCTGAGTACAATGAAGAAGTTAGATTAATGACTGAAATTGCAAAAACTGCACTACCATTGAACATGATAACAGATCTATCATATATTGTTCATGAAAAGTCATTAGGATTATAAAACGTATACCAAGAGGTAATTTAGCTGTCTTCAAAATTTATGGCTTTGATAATCTTAATTTCAACTTTAATTTCCAACATAAAGTGCAACAGTGATTCATTGCTGATTTAATAATAAAATAATAAAATTTGCTATTGTACACATATATGCACACACTGATGTTCTTTATATATGTGTGTATGTGTGTGTAATTCACAAAATACAATACTACCTTCAAGCAGTATAATATTTGTAGCAAGTATACTACAAAAGATTTTTGTTCTAGAAGTTATTAAGGTAAGAATCATGACAGATGTATTATTGTGGATAGGAATAATGCGCTCTTGAATCCATTCAAATCAGAATAAGAAGCAAAGAAAAGAACGGATGACACTCATGCATTTAGGATAGGCGCAACATGATTGTTTCTGAACTGTGCTCTATTCAGTGCCCATGTATTTTCTTTCTCCTTCATGATTCTGAAGAGACAAAGTTACTGAGTCTGATTTTCTCAACAAATCATATTAGTTCCACAGAAATGATCAAGAAACAAATATGTCTTGCCTCAGCTTTCATATGCACCAGCCTGATAAGCAGTTATGACTTTACTGTTGTATTTTGGACTTAAGAAACAATATCAAACTGTGTGTTATCAGGATTTTGGATGTCAGAACTATCAATAAGAAAACAAAATCATGCTTCTTTTGTGGGTTTATTTTTGAGGATTTTATATATGAGTACTGTATTTATATTATTCCTATCTGTCTCTCTACCCACCTCCAACGTCTTTCATATCTCTCCTAACCCCTCTCAATTTCAATTTAATTTCCTCTTCTTTAGTATTGTTACATATACCAGATTAGAACTTGCTACAGCACCATTTGATTTTCTGTGGCTTCTCATTTAATTGATAATGTGATAAGTTCCAATATATACTTGATAGGAATTCAATATTGTGTTACACCTTGCTACAGTTAACATTTCTATGTGTTCTGACTATTCTAATTTTAGGTCTGTATGAAACACATCTCAACAGGCTCACTTAGGTGTAAGAGGTTCATCTATATACAGATTTATCTTTAATCTTTATCTGTACATTTTGTTCATGTTTTTCATTCCATATATTAGAATAGTCCACAGGCATGTACATATAGATGTATCAATAAATAGATAGATATAGGTAGGTAGGTAGGTAGGTAGATAGATAGATAGATAGATAGGTAGGTAGATAGATCTATAGATCTATAGATAGATGGATGGAGGGACATGAAATTCGATGGGGGAAGTAAGAAGGGGACCAAAAGAAAAAGGAATCTAAATATGATCAACATATTCTATAACATTTACAAAATTTCAATTGAAAATTAAAGATTTAGGAGACAACGTTCTTAAACATTTTCAATATATATTACAATATTATATAGCAGTTGCAGGCAGTGGCACAGCGACGCTTTAATAGTACAATGTTATTTCAGTTTCTCCACCTCTTGCTCTAGGAAAAAGCTTTACAACACTCATAAACTACACCGTATGCTGACCTACCTTCTGTAAGTACAATATATTTAAAGTTAAGTGTTTAGTACTTCAATTCCTCTAGTTTGATCTAACATAAACACTAGAGATGCAAAATGTCTATAAAACAGTTTGTAAAACTTTTAAAAACACTTCAGGGACAGAAAACAAAAATTTTGGAAGGAGGCTTTTTTGAACAGGTGTTATTTGTGACTAGTAAACTCCTGATTTTCTTTCTTTTTTTTTGAATTTAATAACCACATGATTAGAAGAAGCATTTCATTACAGCCTTAATATATTCAATAACAATTTCCACAGCAAGGATACATCCTTTTAAAAAGTGGCTGTAAATGTTTAGGTTCACATTAGAATTAATACAGTTAGGCAATATCGTTCTCAGTATAGACCCTGTAAGACATAAAATTGAGTTTTTAACCTTTAAAAAACATTTCAATTTCATTTTAAAATATGCTGTTTCCTACAGAAAGACTCGGTTTTTTTTATGCTACTAACACTTAGATGTTTGCACATGGGTCTCTATCTTTATGTATCTGATTATTACTAGTCACAGTCAGGTACACTCAGATTCTTGGTACCTGAGTACGGATGTAAAGTCATCAGGTAGATTTCATTGATAATGTTTATCACCTCTATTAACTAACAGGAAGTACATTTTTATGTTTCCTCTCAAATATGTCATTTTTTATTTATTGATTTTTGTGTGTATATATCGTACAGAACAAACCCAACAATCTTATTCATCTATATATGCACTTCCCAAATGGCACCCTCACATCTCCCCCACCCCACTGGAGCCCATATACTCTGTCATCCCTGTAGACAAAGCTTGGGCAAAGACCAAACATTCTCAGAAAAACCTTACGTACACATATATTATATTCTTTCATCTATTTGTATGTATAATTTGTCAGTAAGTTGTTGAACTAATATGGTTCCCTCTGATTTTAAAAACTAGCTAGGCATTGTTTATCTCTCACATTGTCTAACACTTCCACTATGGTTGCCCCATTTAAGGTTCCCTGTTTTTCCCATTTCTCCCTTAATAATATGCTTCTCTATGGTCCCACCTCTCTTGAGCTCCTTCTTTCCCTTTATCCCCTAGATTCCTTGTATACCCTTCCATTCCCCCCCCCTTAAAATAACCCCATTTTTATCCTTATGATGCCTGTTTCCTACTGTTCTTCTCTTTCAGATTCTTTCTTTTCCTTCACCCCCCTGTCTCCTTTCTATTATCTGGTTCCTGTAGTTATGTCTGGATACATAATAACCTATCAGGATTTGGTGCTAGGAGCCACATATGAGGGAGAATATACGTCATTTTTTTTTTCTGAGAACTGTGTTACTTCACTTGTATAATAGTTTCTAGTTCCATCCATTCACCTGCAAATTTCATGATTTCATCTTTCTTTACTGCTCAGTAAAATGAACCACATTTTCATTATCCACTCGTCAGTTGAGGGACACTTAGGTTGCTTCCATCTCTTAGCTATTGTGAAAAGAGCAGCAACAAACATGGATGTACAAATGTCTCTGCAATAGGATGAGTTCTTTGGGTATATGCCAAGGACTGGTTGAACTGGGTCAAATGGTAGGTTCGTTTGTAGTTTTTTAAGAGTTTTCCATACTGTTTTCCATAAAGGTTGAACAACTTTGCTGTCCCACCAACAGTGGATGAGCATTCCCCTTTCTCCAAATCCTCTCTAATATTTGATATCATTTGTTCTCTTTTCTTAGCCAGGCTGACTGGGGTAAGATGAAATCTTAAAGTGGTTTTAATTTGCATCTCCCTAATGAGTAATGATGTTGAACACCTTTCTTAAGATGCTTCTTAGCCAGCTTTATTTCTTCTGAGAACTCTCTGATCAGCTCCTTAGTCTATCTTTTAATTGGGTTACTTCCTTTCTTGATTCTTTGTTTTTAGAGTTTTTATGTATTCTGGATGTTAAACCTCTCACAGATGTGTTGGTAAAGATTTCCGCCCAATCTGTGGGTTTCCTCTTCACTTCCTTTGTTGCTTCTTTTGCTGTACAGACGCTTTTTAGTTTAATGAGGTCCCATTTTTTTATTCTTTTCCTTGTTTTCTGGGAAATTGGTGTCTGGTTTAGAAAATCCTTTCCTACATCTATATCTTGTAGGTTATTGCCAATGTTTTCTTCTAACAGTTTCAGAGTTTCAGGCTCCACATTGAGGTCTTTAATCCATTTATACGTGGCTTTTGTGTAAGGTGAAAAATAGGAATTTAGTTTCATTCTTCTACAGGTGGAAAACCAGTTTTGCCAGCCTCATTTGCTGAACACACTGTCTTTCCTCCAGTGAATGTTCTTGTCCCCTTTGTCAAATATCAAGTGGCTGAAATTGCATGTACTAATATTTGGGTCTTCAATTTTGTTCCATT
>NW_008349353.1:2965771-2986589 GCF_000622305.1 Nannospalax galili
TCCATTGGTCTATAGTCTATTTTTTTTTGCCAGCACCATGTTGTTTTAATGACTATAGCTCTGTAATACAGTTTAATACCTGGTATAGTAATCTTCCCAGCATTGCTCTTAGTGCTTGGGGTTGCTTTGGCTATCCAAGGTCTTTGTTTCCATATGAATCTTAGGATGGTTTTTTCCAATTATATGAAAAATGTCATGGGGGATTTTGATTGGTATTGCATTGAATCTATAAATGGCTTTTGGTAGGATAGTCATTATCACAATATAACTTCTTCCAAAACATGAGCATGGGGAGTCCTTCCACCTTCTGATGTCTTCCTCAATCTCTTTCTTTAAAGATTTTACATATACATTGTAGAGGTCTTTAATGTCTTTGGTCAGGTTTATTCCGGGTTTTTTTTTTTTTTTTTTTTTTTTTTTTTTTTTGTAGCTATTGTGAAGGGGAGTGTTTCCATGTACTCTTTCTCTGACTGTTTTTTATTGGTACATAGAAAGGCTAAAGACTTTGGTATATTAATTTTGTAACATGTCACCTTACTGAATGTGTTAATAATTTCTAGGAGTTTTATGGTGGAATTTTTTTTGTCTCTTAGATATAATATCATATCGTCTGCAAAAATGGATAATTTGATCTCTTCTTTTTCAATTATTACTGCTTTAATTTCCTTCTCTTATTCCTCTAGCAAGATTTGCAAGCACTATGTTAAAGAGGAGTAGAGATAGTGGATAGCCATTTCTGGTTCCTGATTTCAATGGGAATGCTTTCAGTTTTTCTCCATTTGGAATGATATTGGCTGTGGGTTTGTTATATATGGCTTTAATTATGTTGATGTATATTCCTCCAGTCCGGTTCCCTCTAGGACTATAAACATAAATGCATGTTGAATTTTGTCAAAGGCCTCCTCTGCATCCATTGAGATAATCATGTGGTTCTTGTCTTTGAGCCCACTTATATGATTTATCACGTTTTTGACTTATGTATATTGAACCATCCCTGCATCTCTGGAATAAAGCCAACTTGACCATGGTGGACGTCTTTTTGATATGTGTCTGTATGTGGTTTGCAAGTATTTTGTTGAGAACTTTTGCATCTATGTTCTTTAAGTGATATGGGTATATAGTTGTCTTTTTGGTTTGTGTCTTTTCCTGGTCTGGTATTAGAATGATGCTGGATTCATAGAAGGAATTTGATAGCTTTCCCTCCATTTCTATATTTTTGAATGAATTAAGTAATATTGGTTGTAGATCTTTAAATGTCTGGTAGCATTCTTCTGCAAAACCATCTGGTCCTGGGCTTTTTTTAGTCAGGAGGTTTTGTATTACTATTTCAATTTCCTTGCATGTTATGGGTCTCTTTAAGCTGTTAATCTCTTCTGAGTTTAGTTTGGGTGGCTCCCATGCTTTTAGATACCCATCCATTACTTTTAGATTTTCAAATTTAGTAGCTTATCAGTTTTAAAAGTATTCCATTATAACATTCTGGATCTTTTTGGTATCTGTTGTGATGTTTCCCCTTTCATCTCTAATGTTCTTGATTTGAAGGTGTCTTCTAGTGGTTAACTGGGCTAGTGGTCTATCAATCTTTTTTATCTTTTCAAAGAACCAGCTCTTAGATTTGTTGATTCTTTGTATTGTTTTCTTTGTTTCTATTTCATTAATTTCTGCTCTGATTTTTGTTATTTCTTCTTGTCTGCTGGGTTTTCCTTTCATTGGTTGTTGCTTTTCAAGTGTCTTGAGTTGCAATGTTAAGTCATTTATTTGTGTTCTTTCCGAATTTTGATCTAGGCACTTAGAGCTATAAACTTTCCTCTAAGAACCGCTTTCAACATGTCCCAGAGGGTTTGTTGTGTTGTATTGTCCTTTTCATTTAGTTCCAGGAATACTTTTACTTCTTTCTTCATTTCTCCTTTGACCCATTCATTATTCAAGAGTGTGTTGTTTAATCTCCATGTGTTCATGTGGTTACCAGAGTTTCTTCCGGTGTTGATTTTTGTTGGGAGCCTGGGAGCCTGAGGTTCAACTGAGTCTCGGTTTCCTCTCAGAACTGCTGACAGGCTTAAAGCTGGCAGCTTTCCATTCTGCCCACTTTGCCTGGAAAATCTGGCAGGCAGCTGGGGCCCACGGCCTTGGCTCACAGCCGGGGCCAGATAGCCTTGCTAGATAGCCTTGGCCCACGGCCTTGCTCTCCTTTCCAGTATACAGTTCTATTCTTCTATAATCAGAGATTCCTCCCTTAATGTGCGTCAGAGCCCTCATTCTCTGAATGATGTAATGTTTCGCAGTCTGTGTGCCTTTGTTATCATTCTCTATGAAAACTAATGCTTGAGCTTCAATAAATGAGACTTGATCAGACTCCTGTCTTTTCTCCATTTCTCTTGTCATTTGCCTCATCCATGGCCCCACCCCCCAATCCAGGTACTTCGTGGAAGTTCTGTGGGACGGAACCAAGTCACATTGTGGGGTGGCCTCCCGCAGCATGGCGCCCAACGTGGGGCTGGATACTGGGGGGCAACGTGAGGGTCCGACGATGAAGATGGGAAGAAGGGGTGCACACCCACTTGAATAGTTCAGAGGCGTCGTGGTAGCCAGCTGTGACTGAGCCGACAGGTAAGTTGGTCATTCAATCATGGGGCAAGAATTGAGTCAGCATCAGAAATATGTAATACAGTTAAAAGAAGCTTAAAGGCAAGAGGAGTAAAGGTTACAACTGAGGATTTATTTCATTTCTTTGATTTTGTGAAAGACATCTGCCCATGGTTTCCCCAAGAGGGTGTTATAGATGTAAACAGATGGAGAAGAGTGGGAGATGCATTAAAAGAATTTTATAAAGTGTTTGGACCAGGAAAGGTCCCAGTTACTGCTTTTTCTTATTGGAATTTGATTAAGGAATTAATAGATAGTAGAGATGTTCATGAGCCTGTAGTGACAGCAATCGCTCGAGCTGAGGAAATTTTTAAGACTAGTTCTAAGTCAGAGTTGAGAGGATCTCCCAAGGAGGAGCCTCCGGTGCCTCCTGACTTAATTTCTCTGGATAGTGAAGATGAGAGTTCTGTTAAAAATTCAGGAAAGAGTCTTTGAGGAAGGGGTCCTCAGAGTCAGTCAGAGGAAAGGGAGATCGAGAGGATGATGCCCAGGAGCTTAAACAGGAGCATGTTCCTATCTATCCTCCTTTACCAGAGGCTCTTTTGTCAGAAGCCACTTGTCCAGTCTTGGACACAGATGGCACAGAGGCTGTGAGAGAGGGGGTGGTTAGTAAAGCTGAGGATGGATCTCAAAATGGCCACAAGAGGCAGGTTTTGTGGCCTCCTCCTCCTTCCTATAGTATACCACCTGCTCCAACCATCATGGCGGCGATAGACCCTAGATCAGGACTGAGAGGACAGATGGACAGCTGCAGGAGGACATTAAGTTGGAGGAGGCACATCAGTCATTGATACTTAAACGCATTAAGCAAGAAGAGATGCGTCAGGCGCTGATGCTTAAGTTGCAAAAGCTTAGCTTAGATAATGGTAATGAGGCTGTTATGAATAAAGGAAGAGTGGATGGAAACAGAGCTCGCCCTGTTCCCGGAGGGTCTGGCCTTCATTCATATAAGGAAAGTTTTGATGATAGGTTTTCCTCCCCTATGGAGGCCTTTCCTGTAACGGAAACAGTGGATGACCAGAGACAGTCATGGCGACATCATAACGGATTTCAGTTTACATTGATCAAAGAGTTAAAGCTTGCTGTATCGCAGTATGGAGCTACAGCTCTGTTTACTGTGGCTATTATAGAAGGTGAATCTGAAAAATGGCTAACTCCTAATGATTGGTATCAATTGGTAAAGGCAGTCCTTAATGGAGGTGATTTTTTGCTATGGAAGTCAGAGTATTATGACAACTGTAAGGATACAGCTAGAAAGAATCAACAATCTGGAAATGGATGGGATTTTGATATGTTGATAGGTGGAGGTCAGTATGAGACTAATGAAAAACAAATGCAGTATGATGTAGGCCTTTTTGCGCAAATTTGAGCTGCTTCTCTGAAAGTATGGAGAAAACATGGAGAAAGCTTCCAGTTAAAGGAGACCTGGGAACTTCTCTCACTTCTGTTAAGCAAGGGTCCGATGAGCCATTTGCAGATTTTGTTCATCTGTTGATGACCACAGCAGGAAGGATATTTGGAAGTGCTGATGCAGGGCTAGAGTATGTGAAACAGTTGGCATATGAAAATGCTAATCCTGCCTGCCAGGCAGCCATTAGACCTTATAGGAAAAAGACGGATTTGACTGGCTATATTCGCCTGTGTTCAGACATAGGGCCGTCTTATCAGCAAGGGCTTGCTATGGTGGCAGCTTTCAATGGACAGACAGTAAAGGAGTTTTTGGCTGAGAAGCATAGAGCTAAGAAATGTTTTAAGTGTGGTAAGAATGGGGATTTTTCTCGGGATTGCAAGGCAGATAATGTTCAGCAGAAGACTGATGATGGGAAGAGTCCTCAGGTATGTCCCAGGTGTAAGAAGGGGAGGCATTGGCTCCAAGATTGTAAATCTAAGACTGATATTGAAGGGAGACTTCTACTTCCTCTTCAGGGAAACTGGTGGAGGGGCCAGCCCCAGGCCCCAAAACAAGCATTTGGGGCAGTCAATCTCGTTCCTGCCAACAGCAACTATCCATTTCTAACCTCTGTAGAGCAACCCCAGGAAGCGCAGGACTGGACCTCAGTTCCACCTCCAACACAGTATTAACTCCAGAGATGGGAGTTCAGACCATAGGGACTGGAATTTATGGACCACTACCTAAAGATACTTGTGGACTAATATTAGGGTGAGGTAGTGCCGCCCTGAAAGGTTTATCTGTTGTGCCTGGGATAATTGATGCAGATTATATTGGAGAAATTAGAATTATAGCCTGAGTTGTTGACACTATAGTCACTATTCCCCAGGGGGAACGTTTTGCTCAAATAATTTTGGTACCTCTGGTTAAATCTGGTCACTCTGTTCAAAGTAAGAGTAGAGGTGATAAGAATTTTGGTTCTTCTGATGCTTATTGGGTTCAGGCTATTACTCATAAAAAGCCTGCATTGACTCTATGGCTTGATGGGAAAAGATTTGATGGTCTTATTGATACTGGAGCTGATGTTACTATTATTTCTGCTGAGGCCTGGCCTGCAGCCTGGCCCATGGTGGAGACTCTGGCTAATTTAAAAGGTATAGGGCAGAGTCAAAATCTGAGACAGAGTTTGAAACATCTCAATTGGAAGGATTCTATGAATAATTCTGGCTTGATTAAACCTTTTGTGGTTCTTTATTTACCAGCAAACCTGTGGGGAAGGGATTTGCTTTCACAAATGGGAGTTGTGATGTGTAGTCCCAATGATGTTGTTACTGCGCAGATGCTTGCTCAAGGATATGCCCCTGGCAAGGGATTAGGAAAAAAAGAGGATGGACAATTGTTTCCAATACCAATTCAAGGTCAGAATGATAAGCGAGGTTTGGGAAATTTATGATGGTGGCCATTGACAGTCCTGCACCCTCAAACTGTGTGGATCATATAACCTGGTGATCAGACGATCCAGTTTGGGTATATCAATGGCCGCTTACAGCAGAAAAGTTGGCAGCAGCCACTCATTTGGTGCAGGAACAACTTGAGGCAGGGCGCATTGAAGAGACCTGTTCCCCATGGAACATGCCCATATTTGTTGTTAAAAAGAAGTCAGGAAAATGGAGATTACTGCAAGATTTAAGAGCAATTAATTCCACTATGGTCCTTATGGGGGCATTGCAGCCAGGTTTGCCCTCGCCAGTTGCCATACCGCAAGGATATTTTAAGATAATATTAGATATTAAGGATTGTTTTTTCACTATTCCCTTATATCCTGATGATCGTAAACGTTTTGCTTTTAGCCTTCCTTCTATTAATTTTAGAGAACCTATGAAGAGATATCAGTGGAAACTTTTGCCTCAAGGAATGGCCAATAGCCCTACTCTTTGTCAGAAATTTGTAGCTACAGCTCTTCAAAATACTAGGAATCTTTGGCCTTTCATGTACATAATTCATTATATGGATGATATCCTGATAGCAGGAGCATTGGGAGAAGAGGTGTTGCAATGCTATGCTCAGTTAAAATCTGATTTATTGGATGCAGGTTTGCAAATTGCTACTGAAAAGGTGCAAATGCAAGATCCCTATTCTTACTTAGGTTTCCAGATTGATGGACGAAAGATAACTAATCAAAAGGCTATTCTTAGACTTGATAAATTACTAACTTTGAATGATTTCCAAAAGCTATTGGGTGATATTAATTGGCTACGTCCTTACTTGAAATTGACTACTGGTGACTTGAAGCCCCTCTTTGACATCCTTAAAGGGGATGTGAGTCCAACTTCATCCAGAGAGCTCACTGAGGAGGCCAGAGTCGCAATATATAGAATTGAGGACGCCATTGCTAATCAATTTGTTACTAATGTTGATTATTGTAAACCTTTATGGCTCATGATTTTTAATACTCAGCTGTCGCCCATGGGTCTTCTTTGGCAAGAGCCTGCTCATCCTCTTATGTGGATACATTTGCCTGCTTCCCCTAAAAGGGTGTTGCTTCCATATTATGATGCAGTAGCTGATTTAATAATTAATGGTTGGGACCACAGTCCTAGATATTTTGGTGTGGATCCTTTTCATATTGTACAGCCTTACACTGAGAATCATGTTACCTGGTTACTTCAGAATTCAGAAACTTGGCTAATAGCTTGCACTGCATTTTCAGGGGTTATAGATAATCATTATCCCCCTGACAAACTCATTAAATTTTGTAATTTGCATACTTTCATTTTTCCGCACATTACCAGCCATCAAACTTTATCTACTGCTTTGTTAGTTTTTACGGATGGTTCCTCTAATGGGATGGCAGCCTATGCTTGGAATGATCAGGTTGTGTGATTTCAAACTAATAAAACCTCTGCACAACTTGTTGAATTGTCTGCCATTATATGTGTTTTTTTCTGCATTCCCAGATATGCCTCTTAATGTATATACTGACAGTGCATACATAGCTTGTTCTGTACCTCTTCTGGAAACTGTTCCTATAATCGGGCATATTTCTGAAGCTGCAGAGCTGTTTCATCAGTGCCAGCACCTTATTCACCAGAGGACAGCCCCATTCTTTTTAAGTCATATTCGAGCACATTCTAATCTTCCAGGGCCATTAACGGCGGGCAATCAGATTGCTGATACAGCCACCAGGCTTGTTGCTTTTGCTACTACTTCTAATATTGCACAAGCTCAACAGGCTCATGAATTGCATCATGTCAATGCAGCTTCTTTGCGATTGATGTATAATCTTACCAGAGAACAGGCTGGACAACTTGTTAAAGGATGTCAGACTTGTGCTTCTCTTCTTCCTGTTCCCCACTTAGGACTAAATCCTAGGGGACTTGTTCCTAATATGCTTTGGCAAATAGATGTTTCTCATTATACTGAATTTGGCAAACTTAAGTATGTTCATGTTTGCATTGATACTTTTAGTGATTTTCTATGTGCTTCCTTGTAAACAGGGGAAGCTACTAAACATGTTATTGCCCATTTACTTCATTGCTTTTCTGTATTGGGTATGTTTCTCATGCTTTTCAGAAATTCTGTAGTACTTTGCATACCACTGGTATTCCTTATAATCCACAGGGACAAGGCATAGTTAAAAGAGCTCATTTGCTTATTAGAACTACATTGCATAAAATAAAAAAGGGGGAGTGGTATCTCAGTAGGGGATCCCCCAGGAATTTATTGAATCATGTACTTTTTATTTTGAATTTTTTAAAATTGGATGCTCATGGTAAATCAGCTGCAGATCGCTTTTGGCATCCGGAAACAAAACGACATTATGCCATGGTCAAATGGAAAGACCCTCTGGATAATTCATGGCATGGCCCAGATCCAGTGTTAATATGGGGCAGAGGAACTTTCTGCGTTTATTGACATGACACAGTCTGCTGGTTGCCTGAATGCATAGTAAAGCAAATAGATACTAATCAAAGTTCCAGGGAAGATGAAGCTCCCTGAGAAATGTTTTTTTCTTCTCTCTGTTTTCTTTCAGACTGCAATGGCTTCTGTCTGCTGCATCCTGTTTCTCCTGATTGGCTTTGTTTAGTCGCAGAAGGTGATGCAGTGGGAATTCCAAGTTAAAGAAGGAAAAACCTATTCTGAGGGTGACATGCAGATCATCGGCACTGCCCGTTGTCCAGTGAAGGGTTGCCAAGCAACTATCGTCATTCTGATCACTTCATCTATTTTATCCTGTAAGTCAAGACCTTTCCTATGTTTCACCTATAATAATAAAGGCAGCTGTCTTGCAGATAGTGACACATATGGCAGATGTAGGTATTGGGATTGCCACCTTCATGATTCTTTTAGCAAAAATGCATATTGAGTTATGGTGATGGTCAATTCATAATTCGTATAAATGATCCTTGGAATGTCAGGTGGCAGGACGGAGTCCAGGGAAAGATTTTTAATAGAGATCACAGAAATAGAGACCTGAGCTATAGGCTCCCATCGGGGTTTGCTTTACTCCCGGCAGGGTCTTTAAATATTTCCTGCAAATTGGCCCCTGCCGCTATTGATAAACAGGTAAAACAGGTTATTATCATGAGTTAAACTAAGCTTCAGTCTGCCATACAGTCAAACTCAAATTCTACTCTTAACCTTGCTCTTTGGCCTAATTATCTAAACTTTGCTTTGCGGTTGATGAATCTTTCTCATATTAATGCTTCATCGTGTATGTTGTGTGCTTCCTTGGTCTGGCCTTTGCTGGCCGCTGTTGCTGTTAATGATTCTTCTGCACTTAGTACTGCTGTTGCTGGCATTGTACCTTCTCCTCCTATGTCATCAATTCCATTACTTCGTAATCCTGCTCAAAATATTTCTCTCTGTTATATTACCACTGTTTATGTTTCTTCCTCTTTTACATGTCGTAACAATCATTATGTTAGTTCACCTCTATATGCTCCTCCTCTTATGTCTTTCTGGTGCAACGAATCTTTGTATCAACAGATCAGTTTCCTCTCCAGGACTTTATGTATTGATTACCATTGTACCCCAGCTAAACATGTATACACCAGAAGAGTTTGCTTGGCTACTTTGCCCCCGTATTAAGAGAGGGGTGTTTATTCCTTTTGCAGTTGGAATAAGAGTTACTGTTTCTGCTAATCTTTCTGCAGGAGCTCTGGGGCATACTCTTTATACTGCAAAAGAGTTTAATTCTCAATTACAGCAGGTCATAGATTCTACAGCCAGTAGCCTTGCATCCTTGCAACACCAATTAACTTCTTTGGCTCAAGTTGCCCTTCAAAATCGTAGAGCCCTTGATCTCATTACTGCAGAAAAGGGGGGTACTTGTCTTTTCTTACAGGAGAAATGATGTTTCTACATCAATGAATCGGGATTGGTGGAACAGAATATACAGACCCTGAAGACCATCAGCTACAAGCTGCATAATTTCTATCAGAGCCCTTCTAGATGGCTGGATTCCCCTTTTCTTTCTTGGATTCCTTCTATGACATCTCTAATTGTTATCCTGCTTCTTCTTACACTTGGGCCATTTTTAGTGAAAAGGCTGTTAGTTTTTATTGAACATTGGATGGAGGAGCTCCATTTGGCTGAACCCATACAGGCCTATTACCATTGCCTTGATCTTTTGGAGCAAGAGTTTAGAAAAGAAGAGTGGATTGGGACACGTTGCTATGATGGCACTACTAGCCATCTCCCTTGAGAGATGAACTGGACAGTCAAAGACGGGTATGTGAAAATCTCCCCTTGTAGTGACCAGGACAGGAGGGTAGCCTATTGCTGCTGACTTATCCCATGACGGGTAAGCACTTGGGGAAGGATCCTCCAACCTAAGACAGGCACAGTTCCCTAAGGGTATAGCAATCTGTGATCCTTGAGCTCTATAAAATAAAAAAGGGGGACCTGTTGGGAGCCTGGGAGCCTGAGGTTCAACTGAGTCTCGGTTTCCTCTCAGAACTGCTGACAGGATTAAAGCTGGCAGCTTTCCATTCTGCCCGCAGCCTTGGCCTGGAAACTCTGGCAGGCAGCCGGGGCCCACGGCCTTGGCTCACAGCCGGGGCTCACAGACTTGGCCCAAAACCTTGGCTTGAAGCCAGGGCCAGACAGCCTTGCTAGATAGCCTTGGCCCACGGTCTTGCTCTCCTTTCCAGTATACGGTTCTATTCTTCTATAATCAGAGATTCCTCCCTTAATGTGCGTCAGAGCCCTCATGCTCTGACTGATATAATGGTTTGCAGTCTGTGTTCCTTTGTTCTCATTCTCTATAAAAACTAATGCTTGAGCTTCAATAAACGAGACTTGATCAGACTACTGTCTTGTCTCCATTTCTCTTGTCGTTTGCCTCATCCACGGCCCCACCCCCCAATCCAGGTACTTCGTGGAAGTTCTGCGGGATGGAACTGAGTCATATTGTGGGGTGGCCTCTCACAGATTTTAAGCTTTATTGCATTGTGGTCTGATAGAATCCATGGAATTATTTCAATCTTTTTGTATTTGTTGATGTTTGTTTTGTGCCCCAGTATATGGTCAATTTTGGAGAAGATTTCATGGGGCACTGAATAGAAAGTATATTCTTTGGTGCTTTGGTTGAATATTCAGTAGATGTCTGTTAGGTCCATTTGATATATGGTATTGTTTAATTCACATGTCTCTCTGTTAATTCTCTATCCTGTTGACAATGAGGTATTGAAGTCCCCTACTCTTAATGAGTTGAGATTAATCTGGGTCTTAAAGTCCTGTAGTACTCTTTTTATGAAGTTGGGTGCACCAGAAATTGGTGAATATATGTTCATGATTGTAATATTTTCTTGGTTTATTGCTCATTTCATCAAAGTGAAGTGGCCCTCTTTATGTCACCTGATTAGTTTTAGTTTAAAGTCTATTTTATCAGATATTACCATTGCAATGCCTGCTTTTTGCTTAGTACCATTGGCTTTGTATGTTTTTTTTTTTTCCAACCTTTCACCTTAAGGTAGCTCCTGTCCTTGAAAGTGAGATGAGTTTCTTGCAAATAACAAAACAATGGGTTTTGTTTCTTAGTCCATTCAAACAGTCTGTGTCTTTTGACTGAGGTGGTCAGTCCAGTGATATTTAAAGTTATTAAGGAAAGATGCGTATTGAATCCTGTCATGTTTATTTCTGTTCACATTCTTGACACAGCTGTGCATTTCCACAATTTTACCTTCATTGTATTTCTTTTCATAACCCCTTGTGTATAGTCTTTCTTTGGCACTTTGCATTGCTTCAATAACTCTCTGAAGGGCTGATTTTGTGGACATGAATTCTTTCAGTCTCTTTTTGTCATGGAAGATTTTTCTGTCCTCTTAAACTATAATACACATTTTGGTTGGGTAAAGTAATCTGGGTTGGCATCTGTGGCCATTTAGAACTGGGAATACTTTGATCCAGGTTCTTCTGGCTTTCATAGTTTGCAATGAAAAAATCAGCTGTTATTCTGATGGGTTTTATTTATATATGGCTTGTTGTTTTTCTTTTACACCTTTCAGTATTCTTTCTTTGTTCTGTACATTTAGTGTTTTTACTATGATGTGTGGTGGAGAGTTTCTTTTCTGGTCTGTCTGTTTCTTGTATTTGTATGGGCATGTCTTTCTTTAATTTCCAGATATTTTCTTCTACAATTCTCTTAAAGATCTGGTCCATATCATTATCTTGAGATTCTTATTCTTCCTGTATGCCTATTGTTCATAAGTTTTTTTTTTTTAATGGTGTCACACAATTCTTGCATATTCCATTCTTATGTTTTCTTAAATTTTTCATAATCTTTGCTTGAGTGGTCAAATAGTCCACTTTATTTTCAAGTCTTGACATTCTGTTTTTCATTTCATTCATCCTATTGGTGAGGCTTTCTCTTGTCATTTCTAATTGGCTTACTGAGTGTTTCACTTCCTTCTTCATTTCAGCTTAAGTATTGCTCAATATTTCTAACTCTTTTCTGAATTCATTCAGAAGTTTATCCCTATCTTTCTTCAGTTCTTTGAATTGTTTATGTGTTCTTTAAATTTACTGAATCCTTTTCTCATGTTATAATTGTCCTTTTGTGTTCCATGTCCTATGTTATATCTATGGGGTTCTCATTGTACACCTCTAGAGGACTATTGGTACTTGGTGGGAATATACTATTTTGGTTTTTCATGTTATTATTTTTTCTCTATGACTTTGACGTGTGAGTTTCTTTTGTAGTTTCTGATTCTTGTGTGAGACTCAAGCCTTCTTTTGTAGAGTTTAGGTCTGCTTTTCATAAACTTTATGTGCCTTTGTGGTTTACTTGTTGGACATGAAAAGCTGGTTGGTCTAGGCTTCAGGTTCTCTCTTTTGATTTTATGTTAGAGCGGCCAAATTGCTTTCATCTTGTTGCTTAGTAGTTCCCACATAGGCCCAAGTCAGATGAGAATCAGATGCTCTCAGGCTTTCTCCTAAGGCCTGGATCCCTCCAGTTCTCTCTTTTGATTTTATATTGGAATGGCTAAATTGCTTTTGTCTTCAGGAGTTCCCATGGTGGCCCAAGTTAGATGAGGCTCAGATGCTCTTGGGCTTTCTCATAAGGTCTGGATCCCTTGAGGAAAGATGTTGCCCTCAGGAATTTGGAGACTGGGTTGGCCTGGGAGCAGAACCCAGGAAAGATGCTGGTCTCAGGAAGCTAGTTGCTGTGCCACCCAGGGACGCAAAGTGAGGTGGGGGTGAGAAGAAGCCCCAAGGGCTCCTGGAGACTACTGGGAGAAACTGGGTTGGTCTGGATGCAAAGGATCAGGTAGCAGTGGGGATTCTGGGCCCAGAGGTCAGTCCAGGAATCTTCAGTTCCAAGACAAGAAATGAGCCAGTATCCAGACTAGGAGGGAAACTGGTAGGGTGAATGAGGCTGGGGGAGTCTAAGCAGGCTATGGCTGCAGGACCCACCCAGGAAAGTTGCTAACACCAGGAAGCTGGTGGTTGAGCTTCCCAGGGAAGCAAACATAAGTGGGGGCAATACCATCAGGCTCAGAGGGCTCCTGGTGACTACTGGAAGGAACTGGGTTTGTCTGGATGCAAAGGGTCAGGAAGCAGTGGTGGCCCTGGGCAGAGAGATTAGCCCTGGTGTCTGTGATACCAAGACAAGAAATGGGCCAGTACCTAGGCTAGGAGGAGAGCCGGTGGAGGGAGCTGGGAGGGTGAAAGAGCCTGGGGGCATCATGGGGTGTTTGGTGCCAATGGACTTACCCAGGAAAGGTGCTGTCACCAGAAGCTCCTGATTTTCAACACTTGAAAAGATAATTGACATTGTAGCCATAGGAAAACATGATTATGATGCCATAAACAATAGTTTTCAAATAAAGTATGTGAATTCATGAGGATATTTTCCCACCTTAGCAAATTCATTAAATACATGGAGTGCCATTTGACAAAATTCCTCATCAACATGCATTAAGCACAATTAAACTGAAATATCAGCTAACAGTGAAAATTTAAAAAATGTATAAATGTCATTTACATCTCTTTTCTCACTTAAATATTTCAAAAACCTTTGTTCCAAGTAGATTTAGATAAAATTACATATATACAAATGGTTTCTTCCAGTGAATTCATCACAATTAATATCTGTCCATGTGTATACAGAAAGATCACAGAGCATACAGAAATATTTGTGATAGACATAATATTTTATAGATGGTACCTGCCAAACTGCCATACAATTTGCTGATTTGGGTATTTCATTTACTCCACAAAATCAATTATTTATTTGTTGTTTTATTATTTTAAGTTTTCATTATATGTATTTGCTTTACATAACGCTGTTACATAAAGATATTTCTATAAGTAAATGTTGCACATTAAGCATACTCCTGCCCTCTTTTCTCTCATTTCTAGCCCTCATGATGGTGTCCTTTGTTCCCCTAGAAGCATAACTTCTACCTTCATGTTAAATATACATATATGATTTTATGTCTTTATAAAATCTAGGAACCATGATTGAGAGAAACCAGTTGTAACCATTTTCCTGCAAATGCCATACATTTGTTCTAATAGAAAAAAATAAATTCCACTGAGCATATAGGCTACATTTTCTTTTTAAATTCCTCTATTTTTGACACCTAGTTTGGTTTCACAAGTTAGCTATAAGAAATAGTGCCGCAATAAACATTTATATGCAAGTATCTCTCTGAAATGTTTATTTCAAATCCTTTGGGTAAGTATTCAGGACAGGCATAGCTGACTCATATGGAAGATGTATTTCCAATTTATTGAGGAATCTCTATACTAATTTGTATAGTGATTGGATTAGTTTACATTCCCACCACAGTGTGTAAATGTCAGTTTTGCTCCAAATCCTTTGCCAGCTTCTGTTGTTATTTGCTTCCTTAATGACTGCCTTTCTGACTTGGGTGAAATGGAATCACTTTGTAGTTTTAACTGGAAATTTAACTCTGATGGCTAGTTATAGTGCAGAAAGGGAGGGAAGGAGGAAAGATTCAAAAGTTTCCTTTTTTTGGCCTACAGTTGGCAATTGCTAAGAGTAATCAGTGAGTGCTCAAAGAATGTCAGGTGATTGGTAAACATCACTTATGGCCAGCCATTACTCGGAGTCCATAGGGCACGGAAGGCAAGAATCCAGGTAAACAAGTTAGTTTCGTTCTGGAAACCAAAGTACTGTACTTACAGGAATTAAAATAATTCAGACAAATAGAGTAACTTACAAAACATTGTGTCTCTTACCGACAACTAGTGAGGTTGATCATTTCTTTCATATTTTATCAGCCATTCATGTTTCCTCTTTTGGGAACTCTGTTTCATTGACCGTTTTATTCATAAAGTTGTTTCATTTTTTTGTCTAGATTTATTTAAACACTTTGTATGTACCAGATATTAATCATCAGTCAGCTGTATAGCTATCAGTATTTTCACCCATTCTGTATGTAACCTGTCTTTTCATGCAATTAACTCTTTCCTTCTTACACAGAAACCTTTTCAGATTCATGAAGTCTCATTTACCAGTTGTTGCCACTTTTTCCTGAGACACTGGAGTACTAATCAAAAGTTTCTTACCTATGTTTATGTCCTGAAATGTTTTCCCTACTTTCAGGTTTAGTTCTTATTTAAACAAGTAGATAAAAACTTGGCCATTAAAAATTATAAAAAGAAATAATAAAATCAAGTTAAACTTAAAAATAACAGGAAATTTATCTTTATTATGTGTTTGACTCAATATGTTGTATTAACTTCAATACTTAAGTAGAATTTAAAACTTTTATAAAATAGGATATAGTTTAAATATTTTAAACATCAACTTGATGAATTTTTTAGGAGAATTGGAAAAAAATCACTTTTATTGTACTTGTTATTCTGAAATAATAACTTCCATTATATATTGACAAAATAATAATATTGAAGCAATTATTACTAGGGAAAGTATTTGTTAAGTAATCCTCTGTAAAAGCAGAAAAAAGTAAGAGCAATCACACTGATGACAGTTTAGCCAAGGGTGATAATCCCTACTTTGTCAACTACATTTAAACAACTGGGTTTCACATTTTCTCCAAAGCACTTTGCACATGTCACAGTACAAATTAGTGAAGTCTAAATTTGGGCTTAAGGCGCCATGTGTCATTTAATAGCTCACATTTACTAACTGTAGCCAAAAAGCAGACCTCCATCAGGGATTCTGAAGCTCCTCATTTACATAAGAATGGGAAGTTAATTGTGTTGCAGATATTTTGGTCTCCCCAAGGAGTTCATTAAGCATGCTGAACATGCTGAGATTATAACTTAACTGTCACTTCTGAGAAATTAGGAGAATTCTACTTCAGATATAACACCATCAGCAATAACAAGGGCAATTTAATTCATACGTAGCTCTGAATCAGAAATGGGCTTCCATTGAAATTTATATCTCGATTTCATTGCTAAAATCCTACATAATGCCAGGGTATTAAGCCATCCAGTGGCCTTTCAACATGTCAGCTCCCCTATCTCTACACTCATGAGTATGTTACTCATGAATTTTATTTACTTAAAACATTTTGTGGAACAGTGGAGCTTGCCTTCATTAAGAAAACATGAAGTAAGAAAAATGAGAAAAAAAAAACAAAAACCAGATTTTGAAAAAATAAAATTCATCAATAAAATTAGTATACATTAATATATGCTAGTATTTATCATATTATAATAATATTAAGTTGGAATGAATTCTATATCATAAACAGTGAATAGCTGTACAGATCTTAGAGACTGGGTTTGCTTCATAAAACAAGAGACCACCTGAATCTAGGCCAAGTCTCCAATCACAGGGCAAAAGAGCCTTTTATGGATCCAATGATTTATCCAGTTAGAGGTAGAACTTCTAGTGCTAAGGAGATGGCCTAGTGTCTAAAGCTCTTTCTTGCTGCATAAACATGCAGACCAGAGTTCAGATCCCTAGCAACCAGGGAAAATACCAGTTGTCCGTGGTGGCCCACATATAATTCTAACCTCAGAAGATTGAAACTGGGATCCCTATAGCAAGCTAATTAAGCATATTCACAAGCTCTAGATTTAACTGAGAGGCCCTGCCTCAAAAGATAATACAGAAGAGCAACGAGGAATGATTTAACTTCAATTTGGGTCTCTGTACTAACATGGACACCCCATACACACTTGTCTCCCCACACACATATAAATGTGTATATATATATAAATACATACATACACTCACACATATATACACATGATGAGAGAAAATTAATACCTTTTAATAAATTAATAAAGAACAAAAATTTCAACTTTTTGAACCTCAGTATAAAGCAAATTTCATTCAAAAATAATGGGTACAATCACACTGTTATACCAAAACTAAGATGTTTTTCATTTTTCACATTGTTTTGTTTCCTCTAACAGAAGCAGGAAGTGTTTCTACTTGAAATGGCCATCTGAGGTAGTAGCAATGATAGATATTTAGTGTCCAAGAAAATTTCAAATTATCTTACAATGGTAGGAATATAGAAGAAATCCACACAGTTAATATGCCATGTGACTTGCCTGCAGGGGAAATATTAAGGTAGCTGAATAGAACAACTAGAAATGTAAGTAAAACACAGGAATGAAAAGGGGATTAGCAAAAAACTGATCGAAATGGCTTGCTTGATATAATAAATGTTAGTTTTAAGTTCTTGAGACAAAAATACTTAACTTTAGAAGAGACTGACTTTGATTCCTATTTTGGTGATTTCAGTCCACAGTCATTCTGCCTGTTGTCAAGGCAATGCTTCAAGGTGGCATTCTTGTTATAGAGAAGGCTGCACACCACCTGATAACCTGAAAGGAAACAGAGTAGAACAGGTAGAATGCTGATATTGCCTTCCAGGGCACAACTACAATGAGCTAACTTCTTTCCTATACTTTCGATCTCTTAAAGTCTCTATTACTTCGCTGTAACACCACAAATGAGTAACTGAGCCTTTAGCTTATGGACCTTTAAGTGATATTTATGATCCAGTCCAGAACAGGATGCTTACCATACTTCTCAATAGAATTATTTTTGCTTATGTGTGCTTCTGCCAACAGTATACAAACCTAGAGATCCTAAGATTCATTTAGCTAGTGTTTCCAGAACATGAAATTTTCATCATTACATTATGAAGTAGGATATCAAAGGTAATGTATGACTTAGGATTCTAAAAGTAATTGAGAGTTGTTTTGATAAGTTCCATCATTGAGAAGTAAGTGCAGTTGAGTGGAACATGTTGCTTTCCACAATATCTAGAACAGTAAAGACAGAGAATATAGTTATCAAATTCATATATCAAGAAAGAGCAATATTTTGTGCAAGAATATTGTTTTGTTTTGTTTTGTTTTGTTTGATACAGGGTCTCCTAGTAACCCCACTGGGCCCAGAACTCCCTATACAAGACTAGTAAAGAAGGCTAGTTCTGTTTCATAGAGATCCACCTGCCTTTGCCTCCCCCATACTGTGATTAATTGCATGTGCCACTACACCTAGCTGTGTAAGAACATAGTAAAGATAACCCTATTCTCAGCTATATGGTTAGACAAATCTTTCAGCTGATGAAACCCCAAATGTCTTACCAAAAGTATCAAAAACCTATTAGTTTGCTAAGGAAATGTCTAATAACTATGAATTTAATTTATATCACATATTATATTTTACTGTCATACTTTATTTTGAAATGACATTTCTGTTTTTATGGGAAGCACTGAGCCCTTTTGTAAGTTTAGTTAATTGGATTTGTTATTAGTACTGGCTTACATGTGACGTTCTCCTAAGACTTCCACGAGAGTTACTCATATGGTCAATTATAGGAGTACTTTCCTTACCAAAATATATGTTGTTATGACCACATAGTATTTTATCCATCTATTGCTAAATAACACTTTCATTATCTCCTTGTTTTACACTGTAACCAAGAATATATGTATACTTTCCTATATCTTGCACACCAGCTTCCACAGTTCTGGAGTTAGATTTAGGGTCTATGAAATTGCCAGCAACTGAAATTGCTAAGCAGTTCTTCATTAAATTTGATGTTTTTGCATTAATACTTAAAGTGTATAAGAGCCTTATAGATTGCAGATTTCAATTCAACTTTGAATTATTTTCTAATTCATATAGGTAAGTACATATTATGTTAGTTTCTCTAATCAATAATGACATTGAGAATGTTAGTATCTTTCTTGATGAATTATTTAATTCTTCTATGAGTATGTTCTTTCTTACATTTACCTACTTCTGAGTTATTTATATTTTGCTCTTGCATTTGGGAAACTTATACAGATTACAGGTTTTACCTTAAAATAGTTGTGTAATTATCGCTGTTATAATAGTTGAAACTTTTTCATATGGATTCACTGCAAGTATCAGCTTTGAGTCACCATGAGCATCTTGCTGTATTCTAAACAATGGTGATATTTTATATTGGTATTTAACCATATATATTTTACTAGATTAAGGTAGTTATTGTATGCATAAAGTTCATACATTATTAAACATTTTAAGAAAGATTTTGTTATTTCCCTCAGAAGTTTTTAAATTATTTATTCTTTTCATATATTTTCAACTAGCCTCTGAAGTCAGTTATACTTGTGATATTTCTTTTTAATTTGATAGTATTGTATTTTGGATTCTTTTAGTTCTAGTCAATATTTTGTCAGTATTTCATATCATTTTGTAAAGCAAGAAGAGAATTTTTGAGATATCAGAGACTGATTATAGGACTGTAGTATTGCCTAGTAAGCTACATTTAATTTTAGTATCCATGAAATCTTTGTGTATAAAACAGAAAACATTTCTATCCAGGTGCAAGTAAAATTTAATTGGTAATTAAATACTGAACAGAAAGTTTGCTTATTGATATAGAAAACTTTGACAATATCTTAAATTTTTATATTATTTTTCACAAATTGGAAACACATTTCATCCATTTCGCTATCAGAGTCACTACCAGGAAAACAGTGAAGACGAAGTGTTCTTAACTATTCTGAATGGACAAATAAGCAAAATCTGTTTTACAGGTTGTTTATTGTATGTTCGTCTTAAGAAAGATATTCCACTAACTTTTCTTTCCATCCTCTTCTCTCTAAGTGATCTCTTAATACAAGCATAGGAATACAAACATCTCTCTGCCATTTTTTACAAAATGACCAAATTGTGAATAAAATTTATTCTCATGTAACTGATGATCATTAAAACAAAGTAAGAAATGCAATAGAATGATTAGTATCTTTAGAAACATTTGTCTGTCTTTAAGGGGGAAAGTGGCTTCTGTGGATTCAGATTCAAGAGCTACTGGGTATTTTCATGAATGATTATATATTATTTTAATTATTATTGTGATTATTGTTGTGTGAAATGAACTTGGATGCTTCAACATATTGTTAATTTGCATTGTCCTTACACAGTGTGACACACTGGAATCAATAGCAGTGAAACAAATGAGACTGGATAGAGAAGTAGAGTGGGTTGATATTGCCAGCACTGCTTTCATATTTTACAATCTGAAAAACCTAATGTGATTGTTGATTGCCTTATAAAACTACAAAAAAGAATATAAGGCTAACTGATCATTTGAATTCATTAATGATGCCTTTCAAAAGAAATATACAGTTCATATGTTTTGTTTTCATAAGGAATATATCATAATTTTATAAATTAATTTCTGAGGGATTTTGAAATAATTTTACAGTATTTTTGAATATGCATTATATTTTAGTTTTCTATGAATATTCTTTTAAAAAATATTTTATTTATTATTTTTATTTTTTTATTGGGCTATTTGCATTTTTATTAGGGGACACTGAAGACCTAAAGTTCTTTGTGATCCAAAGGGATGGATATTGGGTGATGTCTCCTGCCTCATGTCAAGTTGGCAGAGGCCGTTGCTTTTCATGTCTTATCAAGTGAGAGCTGCTGCTTCCTTTTCGTTAGACTGAGTGCATTGTTTAATTTAATCCTGCCATCTTTATTTATTATATTTATTTTATGTATATGAGTGTATTGCCTGCATGTATGTGAGTGCACCCATGTCATGCAATGTCATGGAGGTCAGAAGAGGGCTTCGGAGTCCCCTGGAACTGAAGTTAAGGATGGGTCATAGCCATCATGTGGGTGCTAAGAATTGACCCCAGGTCCTCTGCAAGAGCAGTCATTGTTCTTAAGTGCTGAACCATCTATCCAGCCCCCGTATTAGAATATTCTTAAGAATCTTACAGCTATTTAAAATATGTTCTAGATTTTAAAACTCTAGAAGTTAAAATGGTGATTTTCTCTATTTCTGGTTTAGAGTTTTCAAATTCAAT
>NW_008349353.1:2986654-2994905 GCF_000622305.1 Nannospalax galili
TGCCTTGCTAAAGAAATAGTTCGATTGTTTCTACATAGTTAGGTACTAAATGTAACACAGACAAATGACCAGGTATTCTGTTTATTAAAAAAGAGACTAAAACACAGGACAGTCAAGCAAATGAGAAGGAAAGCCTAAAATTGGACACAAGTAATTGGATAGATGAGACACAATGTTTCATTCTAGGTCTGCCTTATAATTTCTCATTTGTACATTCTATTAAATGAAGCAACTGAAATTGTTGCATAAAATCACCAATTACATTATGGAAGAAAATGTCTTACTGATAATGCATTAATGATATATGTTCTTGTCATGCCTGTATTCTAGGTGTGAGTTTGTAATTACAACATTTACTTTCTTTTAGATAACTTCATCAGCTTCCTCCTGTTGGGATTACTATTCTTTGCTCTAATTTCTTTTACAAGATTATTAACTGTTCAGAAAAAGTAATATTCTAATAGGCATATTAATATGCAACAGTTTTATCTTTATGAATATCCTCAATGTCATATTTGATTATACTTTTATTTTTCAAATAATTCTGTAAGAATTATAACTCTATGAAAAGAAAAATGAAGTTGGGCATGGTGGCATAAATCTTAAATCCCAGCACTTGGGAGGCTGTGGTAGGCTGATCTCTGTGAGATAGGGGTCAATCTCAGTTACCTAGGAAGTTAAAGTCCAGCTGTGTTTCAAGGAGATCCTGTCTCAAAAAGACAAAAAAGGAAATAAGCTCATTTACTTTTATTAAAATAAATGTAATTCAATTTTGATAATCACACACTTGGAAAAATGCACATATGTTCCTATAGCAACTTCCATACAATCATTGACAAATATGTGCTAAGTACCTGCATATTATAAGCATAGTTGAAACTTTTGGATTTTTATACAGAAACACATACACAAGCACGCAGGTACATGCATATACACATGTTCAGAGAATATGCTCTGTGTTCTTTGTTTTCTTATCTTCTGCATAAATAAATCTTCATAATCGCAAAGGCCCTAAGATTGATAAGAATATGGAAGAACATGAAAAGAAACGGAGGACTACCCGTTGCTGAGGGCTAGTCTATTGACTGACAGATTTTTGATTGTGCTAAGGACCTTGGTGTTGGGTGGAAGGCATAAGCTTAGTAGCACTGCCAGTTGGAATCAATTAGAAAAATTTCTATATTGCTGATAAGGCAAAATTACCTTTATTTATTGAGCTTTTATTACGTGTGTACGGGGGATCATATGTGTGTCTATGTATGTATAAGTGCAGATGGTGGTAACTTAGCACACTTGTAGACCTTAGGGATCAATCTCAGGTATCTGCCTTGAACTTCCAACTTGCTTCATGAAAGGGATCTCTATGGTTTGCTGCATACACATGGCTAGTTGGCCTCTGAGCTTCAGAAAATTCGCCTGTCCCTGCCTCTCATCTCCCCATAGTGACATTGTGAGATGAGAGACAAATGCCCTCCTACACCCTGTTTTTACATAGATTCTAGGGATTTGAACTCAGGTAGTTAGGCTTATGTGGCAAGCACTTTACAAACTGTCATCTCCTTATCCCTGAATGACTATAAAAAATCATGATCATTGCACCTATTTTTAGTACAAGTTGAATTCTGGAGTCAGTTAGTAGGATAATTACATGTTTTGAATAATGAACTAAGAATGTTCTAGAAGATTAGGTCATAATCATAATTAAATCTGGAACTGGGGAGATAGCCCACCTCATAATGTGTTTGCCTTAGAATCAGTAGCACCTGTATTTTATGCCTACAAAGTATGTTTAAACAAAGCAAACTGGGCATGGTGGCATATGACTTTATTCCCAGCACTCCGGAGGCAGAGGTAGATGGATCTCTGTTAAACTGAGGCCAGCCTGGCCTAAGTAGTGAGTTCCAGGCCAGCTAGGGCTACAGGAAAACCCTGTCTCAAAAAGACTAAATAGATAATTAAATAAATATAAATTAATAAATAATTTTAAAAGCTAATTAAATTAAAAAATATCATGAAAGCAGGCCTTTGTAATCCCAGTGCTAGGGAAGTGGAGACTGGCCCTGGACTTAGAGCTACACCACCTATCCCACTTACTGAGCTCCAACCGACTGAAAGACAGAAACTTTGTATTAAAATCAAGAAGGATGGCACTGGAGGAACAACATCCCAGGTTGTCTTCTGGCTTCTACGTAAGCTAACACTTGTGTATATGCATCATCACACTCACGAACACAATCGAATATACACAGAAGTATACATAACACATACAAAAGCACAGGCACAAGTGTAGGCCTGTAGACTGCTAATAATATAGTACACAATTAACAACCTACACTTACAAAATAAAGAGCAAATAAATACAAATAACTGAGAGCTGACTCCATTCAGGATATTAGCACTGAGACCAGGTTAAAAATGTTTTCTTTTTCCTATAACCATTTTCTTTAATATGTCCTACTTATGTCTTTTGCATGTCATGATAGCAGCTGTTGTTCTTCCAAATTTTTAGTTTGCTTAGTACCGACCTTCCTTTTACCTGTTACAGGGATATGAGAGTAGAAACTTATTTCTACCAAAAACACAATTCAGCTTGTTCATGACAGCTTGCATATTGTCTACTATGTTCACTGAGTAAACACTAAGTGACTTTGTTACCACTTTTTCCACTCTGTTGATCTGGTTTTCATGTACTACTTTTCTTAGGATATGTCTCACCCTTTGGATGATACTTTTCTATTTAAAACAACACAGCCATGACCATGCCTAACCAGGGGAGCATTAGATGCTGCTGTTTACAAGCTTCTAAGAATGTGGGAGATCTCCTAAATGCCACACTCTTCTGTTCCCTCCTAGCTCTTCTTACCAGTGAAAAAATTGCAGAGTTGGTGAAAATGGAACTGATAAAACTGAAAAAAATCCATAAAGCTTTATTGAGCCCTGTCCTATCAATTACAGTGAGATGAAATAGTTGTTATTAACTTTAGGCCAAAAAAGAGAAAATATTGTAGAAATCGTCTGAGTGTTTTTACTAAGTATTATTAAATAATCATCTTTATCGAAGAGGAAGGAGTGAGGGTTTGAAAAAAGGCAAAAGAGAAGTGAGATAAATAATACTTAGATTGTGCAAAAAAATGAGAGAGAAATGTATTTGTAGTGCAAGTCTACTGAAAATGTACATACAATATCTGTACATGGGCGCATATGTATAGCAGAAGGCTAATAACAAGAAACACAATGCCAGACAGGAGAAACCTCCCTTCAACATGTTAGTCAGGCTAGTCCAAGTGGTCCCCAAAATAACACAGACTATTTCCACAGCCCATGATTGTCTCCAAGAACTTGAAGTCATGACATTATTGCTGAAGACAGGACATACATTGGACGCAAGACTTGGAGCAATGGAGCTGGAAGTGATTTGGAAGCCTCCTCCCTGAAGACGAGCTCTCATAGTACCAGAGGATACTTTGCAAAACAGTAAGGGAGAAAAACCAATCAATGGTCAACTCAGTTGTAAAGCCTAATAATCACACCAATGACCAACAAAGCAAACTACCTCCATTGATACAGTAGTGGTGCTCTGAGCTTGGAGGTAATCAACAGCAATCTAATTAGAATTAAGGACCACTCAATGGGGCAACTCATGTGTGATACTACAAACATAGCCAAATACACATGACTGAAGCGGTCATAGACCCTGGAGAAAAACCTATGTCTGTCACATCCCTAAAAAACAACTTCTTATTATGTGCTGAATATGTATCATTATATTTACAGAGCAGTCTACCTCTCACTGCTTATCAACAGAGCTTATTTTTTAACAGAGACTATTACAGAGTTCCACAACTGTTCAAACATAGAGGGAAGTGACACTGATTCTAACTAAGTGTCCATGAGATGCCCAACCCTAAGTGACACATCTAAAATGGAACCTCTACACCTATGGCTCAGGGAACATACTGTTAAAAAAGGGCAGAGAGAATATTAATACATCTCTCAGTTCTCACCTGCAAAACTTCCTCATACAACAAATTCTGGTTAACTCAGAAAATCACAATTGGCTAAAATGTAAAGAAAAAGAGACTACCGAGTACATATCCCAGGATAGTATTCCTATATTACCTCTGTCACACAAAGATCAGGGACCACTGTGTAAGAGGGGACAGGAGGAATGTTAGTGCCCATGGTAGTGGATGACCACAAGGAAATAATTTTCCAGGTTTCTAGGAACTTGCTCATGTGAACTTATAGCAATAGTGATAACATGCACAAAACTTGTGCACACTTAGACAAAAACCCAACAAAAATGTGGTATATTTGCACAATGGAGTTCTATTAAGCAGTAAAGAAAGATGAAATAATGAGTTTTTTGAGTGAATGGATGGGTCTGTTATACTAAGTGAAGTAATACAGACTCAGAAAAATAAAGGATATATGTTCTTCCTCATATGTGGGTCCTAGAAACAAATCCTTTTAAATTCATGGTCCTTTTAATAAAATGATGCTATACAGCAGTCCCTTCTGCATGAAATAACTACCATCATCATGATTTCAGCTGATCCTGGTGGCTAAACATCTTCACAATTGGACTTGTTGATGGTTATGCTCATTCATTAAAGTAGGGCCAGGCAGTGTTACTGGACCTTTACTGGAATAACCAGCCACTCTTCCCAGCCAACTGTATGGAATTTGGCCATAATAACACATGGCCCCAAGGATTTGGGGAGGGCTAAAGTACACAGTCTGTGGAAGGCTAGGAAGAGAGGGCATGACCCATGCTGTGTAAAGTCTATCCAGTGTGCATACCCTCAGGTCATACATAAACTGCAGCAACCCCTCAGTTATCTCGAAGCCTTTGAGAGGGAAGTGACACTGATTCTAACTACTCTAACAGCTATCAAAATACCTGAAAGCAAATCTTAAACCCATCACTCTAGAGTCCAGCCTTGGAAGACAAAAGAAAAATGAGGAAGAACCCAATTGAGAGATGCTTTTGGAAGCCCTTGTCAAGGAATTCCAATGGACTCTCACATGAACATTTGAAAATTTGTCCTGTTCTGACTCTTTTCTAGTTCCCTGTCTAGAACTTATAATGGCAATTACTCTTGCATTTACTTCTCCTTCACATGTATTCAGGATTCAAGGACTTTCTTTTTCCCTTAGAGATAGGAGTTATATAATTTGGGAGTCTTTTAGATAGACCCACCAAAGTGGTACTCCAATTGCCTCACCCTGCAATCCTGTTCAGCATGGAAGAAGCCAGAGTGGCCTGCATCCTGATTCCCTATTGGTAATTTGGGTAATCCCTTCAGAAGATGATGTGATGAGAATAGGATGTAGGAATTGGCTAGGCAGTTAGGGTTAAAAAGACCTCAAAGAAAAGTAGCCAGTTTCTTGGCTAAAAGTCAAAATGTCCTTGGGACTGTTAGCAACATACACTGTTCCAAAGGCCAAAAATGCCAAAAGCACTTGGGAGCTTGTATCTAAATCCTTACAAAATTTTAGGGTTACCTCTTCAGAGGGGTGGAATGTTAGAGTAGCCAAAAGCCCCATAAAAATAAATAAATGAAAGAATAAAAAAAAGAAAAGAAAAAAAGTGATGGGGAAATATGGGAGATGTTGGAAGAGAGGGAGTGGGCATGGATTTGATAAAAACACCTTGTATGCATGTATGAAATTCTCAGTAAAGTTTTTGTAAAAGTTAAAAAAAGATAAAAACATAGAAGTGAGGAATTGTGTAAGAGGCTCCAACCATAGCAGCTAAAGAACTATTGGCAACTGACCACTGCTAGGTGAGGGAGTGTTAATCTTTTTATTTAATATTTTATTATTTTTACTTTATGCATATGCACGTATTGCCTTCATGTAGGTAAGTGCACCCATGTAGTGCAATGCCTGCGGAGGACAGAAAGGTGTCAGATGCCCTGGAACTGGAGTTATGGACAGTTGTTAAATGTGATGTGGGTAATGGGATTCAAACCCTGATCTTCTGCAAGAACAACCAGTGTTCTTAACCACTGAGCCATCTTTCCAGCCTCAAGAGTTGGTCTTTTTTAAGGGAATGACACTACATAGGTTGACTAGGCTCCAGTTGATGGACTCAACCAATGGACATTAGGGAACACAAACTTGACTGGATAGGCCTTAACATATATGAATAAATACATAAAATCTGGATGGAGGTGGCTATGGAGGTGCAAATAGGGGTGGGGTCAAACATAAACAAGATGTATGAAATGTATAAAAATTCAGTATTTCAAAATGAATATTCTTAATATTATTGTACTTATTCATTAGTTAACAACTCATTTCTTTAAATATTAATTCTCTAACAGAGTTTTTGTAAAATTAGAAGTTTTAAATTATATATATGGCTATAAATTGACATTTAAAGTTCAATATAATCAATTTAATTTCTATGTATATTTCACAAATATTTTTCTAATTGCTTATCATAATATCAGTTTCTAAGTAAGATTTTTATTTCCATCAGTTCACAGTTTATTAGACCTGTTAGATAATTAAAAAGATATTCTAATGTATGGTCATACCAGATATTTTTTTTCTGTGACACAATTAAAAAATGAATAAGTGAAAAAACTATGAATCTCTTGATTCTTGATTTCTCGAAATATTTTATGCAATATTTTATAGTTCTATTCTTTCTCCTGAAAAATTTGGGTGGAAAATTTCAAATGGCTTCTTCCAAATCATGATTCTCAAACTATATTCAAATGCCTCAAAAAGTTAAGTTTTATCCAATGCAGTCTTTCACTTGTAGCATGGGTAATAAAACATGAATTAAGTTCTATTTTGATTTTGTCTAACATGACCTGTCACCAAATATTAAGACAATCATTCATGATAGTTCTGTGTAATGTGATCAACTAAAAGTTTGATTGTGAATTTATAGTTAGACCCCAATTAGCTATTAAGGGGATTAAGCTTAACTATGTATGCATATCATAATCAGGCACACTATGAGGTCCTCTAATGGCTAACTGGTTTGGTAACTTCTAAATTCAAAAGTTATTTTATATTCCATTGTGTATATGAACCACAAATTCATTATTCATTCATCAATTGATGGACATCTAAGTTGTTTCCAGTCTCTGACTATTATGAAAAAGGCAGCATGGATGAGCAGCCATTGCAATAGTTCAGAAGGGAGTGTTATATTTCAGTAGTTGGGGAGGGAGTCTTTTGGGTATAAAGTCCAAGAGTGGTGTGGCTAGATCACTTAATAGATCAAATTCAAAATTTTGAGCAATTTCCACACTGATTTCCACAGTGACTGTACCAGTTTTCACTCCCACTAGCAGTGGATAAGAGTTCCCCTTTCTCTACATCTTTGACAGCATTTGTCATTGTTTGTTTTTTATAGCTTTGCCATTCTGAGAGGGGTAAGAAGAAATCTCAAAGCAGTTTTTATCTTCATTTCTATGCTGGAGAGCTTTAGTGTCAACTTGACACCCCTGGGTTGAAGGACCCTCAATTGGGGAATTTCCTCTATTGGACTGCCCTGTGGCCATATCTGTGGGGCATCTTCTTGATTGTTGAGTGATGTGGGAGGGCCCAGCCCACTGTGAGTGGTGCTACCCCTGTGCAGGTGGGCCTGCATTGCATAGGAAAGCAAGCTGAGCAGGGGCTAGGGAGCAAGTCAATAAGCAGTGTTCCTCCATGGCCTCTGCTCCAGCTCCTGCCTCCAGGTTCCCACCCTGAGTTCCTACTTTGGACTCCTTCATGAATTGTGACCTGGGAGATGTATGACAATAAACCCTTTCCTCCCCAAGTTGATATTGGTCAGCGTGTTTTGACACAGCAATGAAGAAACAAATTAGGACAATTTCCCTGATACCAAAGGCATTACACATTTTTAAAAGTATTTCTCAGTCATTTGTGTTTCACCTTTGGAGAACTCCCTGCTCAGCTCATTGCCCCACTTTTTTTTTTTTTTTTAATAAGGAGGGTCACTTTATTCTGATCAAAGGAACAGTTAACCAAGAAGCTATTACAATCCTTAACATATATACACCAAACTCTGGTACACTTAAATTTATAAAAGCAACACTATAGGACTTTAAGATACAGATTAACACCAACTCAGTAATAGTAGGGGACTTCAATACCTCACTGTCTCCATTAGAGAGGCCAAACAAAGAATAAACGGAGAGACATCTGAGAATTATAGCTGACTTATCAATGCAAACTATGAAGGCCAGAAGAGCCTGGACCAAAGTATTCCTACTCCTAA
>NW_008349353.1:2995261-2995746 GCF_000622305.1 Nannospalax galili
AGCCTTCCTCTCCCACTAGAGCCTCCATACTCTGTCATCGCTGCCACTGACAACTGTGCTGTCAGCACCCCCACCCATTCCCCCCTATCTGCCCTTCTGGTAAATCTAGTCAGGCAGAGGTCCCTGTTTCAGGAGGATCAGCTGTTCCTCATCTATGGCAATCCATTGTCAGTATTCCTTTGGATAGAATTGGGGTCTGCTGTTCATTTTTCCAGTAGTATGTTGGGTTACTATCTGGTAAAGCCTTTATCCATCCTGGCCAACAACTCGACTGAAGGTATGGCCTGTCTGGCTTTGCTGTTTGTCAAGTAACTTTTAGCTATATATATGCATGCTCTTATGAAATTATATTGGCCCCTTTAATCTTTGGTTATACTTCGCTTTTGGGTGTTTAAGGACATACAATTGGACCAGATAAACTGATTTGTTTTTACTCTTGAGGTCGTTTGAGGATATGTTCCTCAGGGGTCACATGGGCTTAGGAG
>NW_008349353.1:2996298-2996616 GCF_000622305.1 Nannospalax galili
ATTCCACCCCTTTCTTCCTTACTAATACACTTGCTCCTATGATCCTACCTCTGTTGAGCTTCTTCTTTCTCCTTATCCCCTAGGTTCCTCATATACCCTTCCCTCCTCCCTCCCTTAGACTGACCCAATTTTTATCTGTATCTCCCTTATTAAGGCCTTTTACTTACTATTCTTCTCCTTCAGGTTATTTATTTTCCTTAAGCTCACTGTTTCCTTACCCTTGTCCTGGTTCCTGCAGTTATGTCTGTTTGAATACTTATTTATCAGAGTCTGATCCTAGGATCCACATATGAGGGAGAACATATGTCAATTATATTT
>NW_008349353.1:2996914-2997711 GCF_000622305.1 Nannospalax galili
TTAAGAGTTCTCCACACTGCTTTCCATAGGGGCTGAACCAGTTTGCAGCCCCACCAGCAGTGGATGAGTGTTCCCCTTTCCCCCCACCCCTCCAACATTTGGTATCATTTGTTTTCTTGATCTTAGCCAGTCTGACTGGGGTACTTCTTTCGAAAACTTTCTGTTCAGCTTCTTAGCCCATCTGTGAATTGGGTTGCTTCTTGTCTTGGTTCTCTGTTTTTTAAGTTCGTTATATATTCTGGTAATTAAACCTCTCTCAGACGTGTCGCTGGTGAAGATTTTCTCCCATTCTGTGGGTTTTCTGTTTCTTTCCTTGGTTGTCTCCTTTGATGTACAGAAGCTTTTTGGTTTAATGAGGTCCCACTTGTTAATTCTTGCCCTTGTTTCCTGGACTATTGGTGTCCGGTTTAGAAAGTCCTTTCCTACAGCTATGTCTTGTAGGTTTTTCCCAATGTTTTCTTCTAAGAGTTTCAGGGTTTCAGGCTTTACATTGATGTCTTTGAGCCATTTGGAATTGACTTTTGTGCAGGGTGAAAGATAGGGGTTTAGTTTCATTCTTCTACAAGTGGAGATCCAGTTTTGCCAGCACCATTTGCTGAACATACTGTTTCCTCCAGTTAATGTTCTTGGCCCCTTTGTCAAATATGAGGCGGTTAAAATTGCAATTACTCATATTTGGGTCTTCAATTTTGTTCCATTTGGTCTATGGATCTATTTTTGTGACAGTACCATATTGTTTTATGACTATAGCTCTGTAGTACAGCTTAAAATCTGGTATAGTAATCCACCCAGCACAA
>NW_008349353.1:2999389-3018925 GCF_000622305.1 Nannospalax galili
GTATGTCCTTTGGTGTTTGGGTGGAATACTCGGTAGATATCTGTTAAGTCCATTTGATATATGGTTTTGTTTAATTCAGATGTCTCTCTGTTAAGTCTCTGGCTTGTTGACCTTTCTAATGGACATAGTGGGGTACTGAAGTCCCCTACTATTAATGAGTTGTGGTTAATTTGGGTCTTAAAGTCCTGTAGTATTTTTTAATGAAGTTGGGTGCACCAGAGTTTGGTGAATATATGTTCATGATTGTAATATCTTCTTAATTGATTGTTCCTTTGATCAAAATGAAATAGCCCTCTTTGTCTTTTCTGGTTAGTTTCAGTTTAAAGTCTATTTTGTCAGATATTAGGATTGCTACGCCTGCTTTTTTCTGTTTACTGAGAATTATGACCATTAATTTTGAGGGTTAATATTGACCAATTTTTATTAATTCCTTCTATCTTGCTATTATAGTCCTCTTTTCTTAAGCCTCTTGCAGTTGACTGTTCTGGAATAATTTATTCTTTGTGTCCTCTTGAGAGTGCTTAATCTTCTCTTCTGCTGAAATATTACATGATTATTCTCTCTAGATCTAGTTTTGTGGATATAAATTCCTTAAGTCTGTGTTTATCATGGAAATTTTTCTTTCTCCTTCAATTATAACTGATAGTTTTGCTGGGTGTAGTAATCTTGTCTAGGATCTATATTCTTTCACAAGTTCTGTCACATTTGTCCATTCCTTTCTGTCTTTCATAGTTTCTATCGAAAAGTCAGTTCTTATTCTGATGGGCCTGTCTTTCTATGTGACTTGATCTTTCTCTCTTACAATTTTCAATATTTTTCCTTTATTCTGTATATTTTGTGTTTTCATTATCATATGAGTTAAGGAGTGTTTTTTCTGGTTCTCTCTACCTGATGTTTTTGTATACCTTTTGTGCCTTGATAGGTATCTTTTTCCCTAGGTTTTGAAATTTTTCTTCCATAATTTTATTTTAAAAAATTTGGGTATTTTGGTCTTGGGTTCTTTCCTTCTTCTATGTCTATTGTTCGTAGAACAGTTTGTTTTAATTTTTATAGTGCCCCAGGTATCTTGAAAATGCCATTTTGAGAATATTTTACATTTTTCCTTTTCTTTGATTGAGTGATTCATTTCCCCAAGCTTTTCTTCAAGATCTGATATTCTCTGTTCCATTTCCTTCTGATATTCTCTGTTCTTTTTCCTTCTTTTCTCTAAGCTTTTGGTTTAAGTTCCGGAGTTTTTAATATTATTTCAGTTTGGATTTTCTTCAGAAAGTCTATCTCTTCCTAGAATTTTAGTTACGTGTATTGAATTATTTTACTAATTCAATTCAAGTATTTGTGTTTTCATGGTCTTCATTAAGTTTTTGTGAATATTCTCTCTGAATTTTTTGAAATATTTATACATGCTATTTTGAAATCATTTTCTTGTCCGTCCACTTCATTGCCATTCTCTGAAAGTATTACTATAGGGTTGTTATTTTCCGTATTAGTCACATGATCTTGGTTATTCATGTTGTTTGTGATTTTTTTCTGAGGCATGAACATCTGGAGTTGTGTGGTAGTGGCTTGGTTTAGGCAATTGATCTCATCCGTGTTTGTTTGTATTTTGTTTCTTCTTTCCCCACTTGTCATGTTATGGACCAGCTGAGTAGTGCTTGGTGTTAAGTTTGAGGGCCAATTTTCATTGATGTACAACTTGGGTGAAAGAACTGATCTCATTTCAGGTCAAGATAGGTGCAACATTTGAGTTGAAATTTCAGGATTGACTGCACAGGGTCCTAGATCAGTAGGTCAGAAAGGAGCTGCTATGTGAGTAAGTGCACTGATAGATTAGGGTGGGAGATTTTAGTATTGGGGTTAGGATTTAGGATTTAGGTGCTAGGGGGTCTCAGGGAAGTAACTCCAAGCTGTAAATCTGAGGAAGTTGAGGGGGGAAGGATCCCAGGAGATCCAGGCTTGGCTGGGAGCTGAAATGGTGAGGATTTACTCACTATCCCAAGATGAGTCATTTAAAAAAATAATAATAACTCTCTTGGGTATTTATTCATTTAAACAAATCTGTAAGTCAGAAACAAGCTTTTTCCAGAGGTCCTCTTAAAAGTTTGTACTGATTGTGCTGGAGAGATGGTTGAATGGTTAAGAGCACTGACTGCTCTCTGGAAGGACCCAGGTTGGATTCCCAGCACCCATTTGGGGGATAAAAGCCATTTGTAACTCCAGTTCTAGGGGATCTGATGCCCTCTTCTGACCTCCAGGGGCATTGCACTACACGGGTGCTCTTAAACACATGTAAGCAAAACACTCATACATATAAAAATATTTTAAAAATGTATTGATTCAAATGTTTCATACAATTTATTTTTAGCATATTCAGAACCCCTCCCCCCATATCCACCCTCACCTTACCACTTCAGAGCTCCGTTATCCCCAATTTATGTCCTCAATTGCCAAATTAAAAACTACATTCATATTACACAACACATCTCAGTTGAGTGCCAGAGAAATCAAATCTCCTTACAATATCAGTAGTCTATAATTTATACCCTCAGATGAGCCAAAAGAAGGACCCACTCCCTTTCCTTCCTACATTGTTTTGGGTCAGAATGTGTGCAGGTTTTTAGGAATGAAATTTTTACCCTTGTTTTCTTTTTCTCTTACGCACTGTTTAGGATTCTCAAATAGGGATTTCTCTTTTTTCAGCAATCAGAAATGCTATGGTTTCCTCATCAAAGGCAGTTATTCACAGCCCGAGTACATGCAGGTTATACTTTGACTGTTTCTCTGCATCACTCTGCACAATCACAGTACTGTGGTTGAAGGTGTTCTCTAATTAGTTGATTCCTCGCAGGATTTTACTATGAATAAAAGCCCAAGTTAGGTCCCCACTGCATGCAGATGTTGACTCACAGGCCTCTAATCCAAGATTTTCTGAGTGGCAGGTGGGATATTTTATAGCTTCATACAACAGATTTGCACCTGTATGCTCTACCTCATTTTCTGAAATCCATAGACTTCTCAGGTTCCTGTTGCTTCTGATGACCACAGTCAGGTCTTAACAGTCACTGGATGATGATAGTGATAGCAAGACCAATCACAGCTATGTTGTGCAGTGGTCACTCAAAGACCCATCTTCTCGAAAGGAAGGTACACCAGGATACAGCTCCTTGGGGTGGTCAGAAACATCTCCAGACTGCACCTGCCATCTAGGCTTCTTATCAAGACAATCCCTCGCCTCAGAATTAGGTGGGTGGCCAGGGAATCTGGCATCCTGTACTCCAGGGGGCACGGTCAACCAGAATGAGGACTAACTCCATGTGTTGGGCACAGGCAGCAAGGGAAAGGGCACAACTTTCCCCTGGGTGACAAGGGAGGCCAGGTTCAAGTGTTTGCTTCCTTGTGTCAAGGATCAAGTTGGCCCTCTTGGTATGTGCTGCGATCACATCTACCTCTATATCCGGGGGAACAAGTGATGAGACAACTTACTAATGTCATTTTTAAAAAATATTTTATTAATTTGATATGTGTATATGCATGTGCATTTGTGTGTATGTGTGTGTGTGAAAGAGAGAGAGAGAGAAAGAGAGAGAGAGCTGTCAAATGGATGCAGTGGCAGGCTACGAGTGTATTGTTGACTTTATATCCAAATTTGCCTTGTTTTACTCTCTAGAGCATCTTTATATTGTTCCTCTCCTGGGTGACCATAAAATAAAAGGTTGCTATCAGATTTAGCCACTTCTCATACTGATAAAACCTGAATTTTCCTTGATCTTATCCTTCATTAGTGACTCTAAAAAATATAGAGCCTACTCAGTGCAGTCGCTCTGATACGCTATGGCCTTAATGAATTTTTAAGTTATTTTCACTTTTTCTTCAGGTTAATTTGATTCTGTCTATACAGGACTCACCATTCATAAAACTTTTGGAGAAAATGTTGGTCTTACATGTATTATGCAACTCAGCCAACTTCTAATGTTTGCAAGTTAAGGACAATCTTGCCTCTGTAGTGGACTAAACTGTTAAAAAATCTTAAATGCTCGCTATGACCCCCTTATAAACTTGTAATTTGTAGACAAGCATGATAGTGCACAGGGTGAATAACTTTTTAAAATTTTTTATTGAATTTTTGTGTATTTCATACAAAACCTCTTAATCATCTTTTTATCCCCTTCCCCACTGGCATCCTTCCATAGATACACACACACACACACACACACACACAAACACACTCTGTAATTCACACATTCTGTCATTTGTATTAAGGTTTATCAAGTCAAGTTTGTGTTCCCAGACTTCCCTTATTGCAAGTTCATCCACTGAGGTTTATTTAGCCTATCTAGAGTTTCTTCCGTTTAAGATCAGTTCTTCCTCAATCAGCAGTAATTGGCTGTCATTAGTTTTTTGGCTAAGACTGGGCCCTGCTGCCTGTTTTCAGAGTTGTGTACTGGGTTTTCATCTGCTTGAGATTGCATGGGTTGTGTGCATGCTGAAACCATTGCTGTAGGTTCATACGAGCAAGGTCTCAGGAGCCAGCAGGACTCTATTTCCATATGGTCATGCACTTACTCCCTGGCTCTTAAAATCATTCCATGCCCTCTTCTGCAATTGTCCCTGAGCCCTGAATAGGTGGAGTTAAATATAGGAACCCTGTCCAATGAACACAGACTCTTATTCTCTATGCTTTTGTTATTTGTGTCCTTTTGTGTTCATGGCACTCTGTTGTGTGAAGGAGCTTCAGAGCTGAGCGATACATTCCTGTTCTCTTTACCCTTGTTCCACTATGTCCCATCAGGCTTAGGTGGGGAGGTTGCTTTGTAGATAAGTCTCTTAGGCTTGGGAAATTCTAAATCTCTGTGTATGACTAGTTGTGAAACTCTGTTATAATCTCTATCTGTTTAAAAAAAAAAAGCTTTTTTATGAGTGGTGACAGGGATACTTGTCTCTAACATAAGGATTCATATTTTGCAAAAAGTAAGAAATTACATTTATCTAGAAGTGTGACAGCCTTGGGGTTCTCTCTAAGACCTATGACCTTGCTCATATGAACCTATAGCAATGGTGTCAGCATTTAGTTACCTTTTTTTTTTATAAAAATGTGTTTTTGTTAGTATTTATCAATTGTTTAAATACTATGAAGACAAAGGATTAATGAGTGAATGATCACCTGTTACATTGTTTCAGTTGGTGGACTGTGGCTGGACAGCTACATGCTGGTGTAGGGGAATGAAATATAGTACATTTTTTAAAGTTCATGTATGTAGCTGAAGGCTACATAACAAGAAATAGTATCACACAGAAGAAATCTCCCTTTGAGTTGTTGGTGAAGGTAGTCCAAGAGGCTCCCAGAATTAAACAGGCTATTGTTACAATCGCTGATTGCCTCTCAGAACTTAAAGTTAAGACCCTAATGCTGAAGACAGGACATACTTCAGACACAGGATTTGGAGCAATGGAGCTGAAACTGGTCTGGAATCCATCTCCCTTGAAAGCTAGCTCTCCTAGTATTGGAGAGCACTACACAAGCTGCTAAGGGAGAACATCAGTTGATGGTTCAACCTCAGATTTATGGCCTAATCACATCAGTGACTGAAATAGCAAACTATATTGGGGCAGTAGTGGCATTTTTATCTTGGGGATAATCAATAGCTACTTAATTTGACTGAAAGTGCACTCAATTGGAGGAAACTCGTGTGGTACTTTAAAAATAACTAAATGTATAGTTTTTTAGTAGGTTTTTGAACTAATATGATTCCATCTGTTTTTTTTTAAACTGCCTAGGCATTATTTACCTCTCCTCTCTCCCTGTCTAACCTTTGCTCCATACCCTTCCCTGTTAAAGTATCCCCATTTCTCTCTTAATACTACCTGTCTCCTATGGTCCCCCTGTCTTGTGCTCCCTCTTCTCCTTTACCCACTTAGTTCCTTATATAACCTTCTCTCTACCCTCCAATTTGAATATCCCTATTTTACCCATTTCCCCCTTAGTAACACCTGTCTCTAACTTTTCTTCTATCTCAGGTTCTTTCTTTCTCTCTAAAGAGTGTTATCATTCTAGCTGTCTACATTAGAATACCCACATTATAATTTATTACATGTAACATTTGAATAAATACTCATAATTTAGAGAACTTGGAACAGAAAATAAGCACTAGGACTTAAAAGAACTTTGGAAAAAATGGTTATCAGAACAGTCACTCATTTTAACTTATCCATGTCGTTTTAGTGGCAATATGAAACCAAAATCAACATGAAGACCTAGGAATGAAAAAGCAAATAGACAGTGGAGAAATTTTGAGGATAGAAATGATAGTTTTCTCAGAGAAATATAGGTTTGAAAATGGAGAGCAAAACAGCCAGCATTATTGACCCAAGTAAACTGCTGAGCCAGGTATACTTCTTTTCTAAGTTAGTTTCTTCTATAGCCTTTTTATCCGGGGAGGGGAGCTCTATGGGAGGCAGGAGAACTAGGTATATGGGGTCCATGAAGGTCCATGAGGTTCCATAAGATGCAGTTTCTTAATAAGACTGTAAATCTACTTTGATTTGTTTCCCAAGTGTTAAATATTTCATTGTAACTGTTTCTAAGCACTGGTTTAATTGGTCACTAATTTTTTCCACAGATTCTGAATTAAGTGCCCCCTTGGTATACCAGGGAAGATATTTCTGAATAGCATTTAGAAGTTTATAAATTTTTTTTGATGATTGTTTAATTTCAATACCTTTTAGTGAATTTATTATTTCACATGCATGTGCACAAGATTCAGGAGACAAAGAGATGCCCAGAGCAGAAGTAAAAGCTGAAATGTGAAAATGAAAAGGAAAGTTTGAGCATATTTCTTGCAGTTCCATCCTGATAAAGGAGATTTAAAAAAAAAAGCAAATAAAGAATTATTAAAACACACAGGTTCAAGCTACAAGAAAGGCTGTACTTGTAGTCATATCACTTACCCTGGTGAATGACTGAGCATGTCCAGTAATTTCCCTTTTTCTCAGGACATTGTCAGGTGCCTACCCATGAGTTAGCATTCTAGTTGGAACTATCAAGGAAAGCCTTGGGCTCAATGTTATATAGTTTTTAATGTATGAGTGAGCTGGTTCATGTTTTTCTTTTTCCTCAGACCTTCTCAGGCCACTAACCAGGGAGTTCTGAGTAGAGAATCCCGTCCTCACATGAGGCACCAAAATACAATGTTACCAAATTACTTTATGGTTGTACCTCAATAAATAATTAGCCTGACTTTTAGCATTCCATTTGGCAAGGACCCTGACTATGAGAGTCATCTATTCTTTCTCATATTTCATAAAACTCTACTCCAGAGTCAGTCCTTATATATACTTTAATGTGAATGTATTCTTCATCATCAGCTGGGGAATCACAAGCTTGGATGCACACCTCAGGTTGTCAGAAAAATCTTGCCCTTTAAACTCCCTAGACTTAAATATCTTTTATATACAATGTCAAGCATACTTCTCAATCAATGCTTCTAGTGAGGACACAAGTTTAAACATACTACTTCCAGTGCTTTGATATGATAATCAAGTCGCCACACATTTATTTATTATCTTTTGTGGAGGAAAAGATGGGGTCCTGAAGGACTAAGGTCACAAGAATACATGGCTTGGTGAGCCTGTTTGCCTTATAAACAGTAACTTTTTTAGTGAAAGATTAAGTAAAAGTCATGAGTCCAGATTCAATTCATATTGTAAGTCATTCCTACTGAAGCAGGTCACTGAAGGTGGAACCTTGAAGGGTATAAAGGAAGCTTGTCTAGGTGTCCCACTTCTTGTTTGTTATCAGATGATCAGCTCTGCTCTAGCACACACTACCTCACCATGATGTCCTGCCTCACAATGGGCACAGAAGGAAGCAGGACCCAGGGATAATAGACTGAAAGAAATCATGAGCAAAAATAAGTCTTTCTACCTTTTATTCAGGCATTTTGTAATAATTATAGGAAGCTAAATAGTACAATGTATTTGACTAACACATTGTGATCAAAGACTTGGAAGAAACCTCACATTTTTCATAGGAGCAATGATTTAGTTTCCATAGAAATGATGTAGACCATAAGAATTATGTCCAATAAAAAGAGATATTGCATTTATCTTTGCTTTCTAGTTTGCTGTGAATTCACATCCTTGGTCTTTCTTAAGCTGTTTCAAGAAAACCTGTATTTCATCAGATGTGCTTTGCATCTCCCTTCCTGTTACTTGACAGCAGTGTTATCAAAGGATCTCTTTGAATTAAGTTGTCTGCTTGAGGTGCTATCATCACCACACAGGGTAAACTCATTCATACCATAAACTTCTGCAAACAGAAATTTATGTTTATGTTTATTCTCAAAAGAAGTTTCTTTTTTTCTTCTTCTTTTTGTTGTCTATGAAGTTGAAAAATTCTGCTTCCCTTTTATAAACAATTTCTTGGAAAGAGTAACATCACAGTGGTACCAAGTTTAGGTGGAAACTTAATATGTTTTTTTCCAGAAAGATAATAGGAATTATAATCTTCTTTAATTCCTACAATTTTCAAATTAAATCTCAAAAGTTATGTCTTGGTGAATTTTCACAGGAAGCATTCAGATTTTGATATTCCTTTTCATTTGATATTTGTTTTTTGCTTCTTTTTTATCATAATTTACTAATTCTTTGAGAATTTCATGCAATGTATTTTGATTATATTCCTATGCCCTCCACATCTTCTCTCAAATCTACCCCAATCTCCATATCTCCCACACTTTAAGAGCTTTATTTATTTTTCTTTATTTTCTATTTAATATTTTTGGTGATTCTTCAAGAATTTCATATAGTGTATTTTGAACACCTTCAAATACTTCCCTCATTTCTACCCCTACTCTATTAACCCCCATTGTAAGGTATCTGTTATTACTCTTTTTAAAAAGATCTATTTAGACTAATTCCTGATTGGGTAAAATGAAATCTCAGAGTAGTAGCTAAAAATCCTGAATATTTGTTTTTAAATATTTCTCTGTTATTTGTTTTTTATAATTTGAGAAATCTATGTTTAGTTCCTTGCCCCAATTTTTTATTAGGTTGTATTTTTAATGTTTGCATTTTGTGTGCTTTGCATATTCTAGATAATAACCATTTGTCATATTTGTACCTGGTTAAGTTTTTTCCATTCTATAGGCTGCATCTCCACTCCAATAATGATGTTCTTTGCTGTACAGAGTCTTTAATTTCATGAGGCCCCATTTGCCAATTGTTGGTCTTGATTCCTGTGAAATTCAGATGCTGTTCAGAAAGTCTTTTTCTGTGCCTACAAATTTCAGTATGTTCCCTACTTTCTCCACTATCACATTCAAGTTATCAGGTTGTATATTGAGGCCCTCAGTCCACTTGTAGTTTTGGTTTGTGCATGGTGAAAGACAGGAATCTAACTTGATTCCTCTACATGTAGCTATCCAATTTGAACAGCACCATTTGTTGAAATTTCCATTGTTTTCCACTGTTTGCTTGGGACCCTTTGTCACAAATCAAACGATTGTAAGTATCTGAATTTACATCTGGATCCTCAATTTTATTCCATTAATCAATGTTTCTGTCTTTATGCAAGGAAAGTACCATGCTATGTTTATTACTACAGCTCTCCAGTATAATTTGAAATCAGATGGTGATGCTACCAGCTCTTCTTTTATTCCTCAGGATTCTTTGGCTACATTGAGTTTTTCGTGTTTCTACGTGAATTTTACATTATTTTTAAAATTAATGTAGAGAATTGTGTTGGAATTTTAATGAGAATGTGTTAAATCTGACCTACATGTTGCTTTTGGTAGTGTGAGGTCATTCCATCTTCTAGTGTCTTCATTAATTTCTTCAATGTCTTAGAGTTTTTATTACATGAACTCACTTCATTGGTTTAATTTATCTCAAAACATTTTATAGGTTTTGAGGCTATGGCTGCCTAGTTTCTTTCTCAGTTGTTATGTTCGTTTTGGGTATATTGGAAGACTGCAAAATCACTTGTGTTAATTTTGTATCGTGCTACATTACTGGATGTGTTTATCAGTTCTAGGAATTTTCAGTTGGATTCTTTAGAATATTTTAATGCATAACAACATACTATTTACAAATAGGAGTATGCATTGGCTTTTTACTTTCTAATTTGTATCCCCTTTATCTCCTTTACTTGTTTTATGTCTCCAGCTAAATCTACTATATGATCCAGACATACCATTATTGGGTGCATACACCAAAGACGCTATATTTGCTTCTCTAGGAGTAATCTCTTGGTTACCCACCAGAACTAGATTGGAAGACACTATTGCTGAAGACACTACATGCATGAGCTATAGAAAAAACAAAGAGAATTCAAGCTGATGCAGACTTCCGAGCCTCATTTTTTCCTGGATAGTTTTCACAGTACTGGAAGGTGCTATACAAGCTATCAGAATGGAAAAAAAAATCTTTACACAGTGGTGAATCCTGTGAACAAAAATAATAACTGCCCTGCCATGATATACCCACCAGTGCAATAGTGGCACAAATATTATGGGAGTAACCAACCACACTTTATTTAGATGTAAGGTTCTGTTTCCTAGGATGGATTCCATACCTAACATTAATGTTTGAAATTTTGACATTTGCAATCGCAGTAATGAAATTTGTTTTTACAAAATAACAACATCTGATTCCATTTCCATGTGCATGTTTGCACTATTAGGTAATCTGTGAGAATATTAAATGAATGTAAATCTTCTCTAAGAAAGTACATTATATTCATGAAACATAGAACCTGCTTGTATATTTCTAATTCTTTTCTTCCTTAGAAATGCAGATGATAATCAAAATGCAATACTGTTCTGTTTCTATTAAATATTGTTAATAAATGTATAAATTATTAGCTTTAAGAGAGCATGCAACAAGGAAACCAAGTAAACTTACCTCCAGATGAAAGCTTTTTATGAAAAACATATTCTTAAAATAGATAAATAAATGCCTATCTATAAGCAATCTATGTTATACCAAATTTTGCTTTGTAATTTTAAGGAAATTTTATTTTCTCAAGTCATATTTTCTCTTACCTTATTGTAGATGGAGATATATTAAGTTACAAATTCAGAAGCAAATGATTGATTTCGAATTATACTCAAGACTGTAATGAATATACTGTATTTCCTAAACCACTTCCTCATTAACAGAAGGAATCTGTAGATTAAATTTTCTGCTATTGTTTTACTTTCTGCTGATGATAGAGAGCTTCTGGTATGTTTGGACTAGAGGTTAGTCAGGGAATGTGCACCTGCAGCAGCCTCTTTCTCTCTCTACTCTCATAGCTGACTCTCTAATACTCATTGCTACAGAAAAATGACAGGCACCCTGCAAAAGGCATCTGCCTATGAATCTGTGATTCTTACTTTCCCAGATGAAGTAGACCCTCAACAATCTGATGCTAGAGGCAGCATATCCTTATAATGAATGAACATCAAATATTTTCCCCATCCCCTAAGTCCTGGAGACCACCTTACTTTGCAGTCATCAACCATAGGGCATGAGACCACCTCTAGTCTATCTGAAAGCCATAAAAAGGTACCCTCACTCTCCTTCATGGGCCTGAATTGTCCTTGGAACCATGGCCAAATTACTGTCTATCTATGCTATTTACACATTTACTAATAAATCTCTTACCTCAGAGGACATCTTCATCAGTGTCATCTTTGAGACCCAATTCTGAGACCCTTACAAATATAGAAGTTCTCATTAGACAGAATTTGTTACCAGGAAAAGCTGTTCAAAATGGCTTGCTTTTAGTTAAGTAAATATTAGACTATGTTAGCCCTAGGAATATTGATTAGTGAGTCTCGCATATACCCCCTACTGTTAATAAGATTTGGGAAGGAAAACCTAATGACATTTTCCACTCAATTCAATAACGTCAGCAAAAGAGAAACAATACTCTATAAGGAGATTTTTCATTCTTTTTAAAGAGTAATGTCAGAGTGGACATTCTAACTAGGAAATTTACTTACAGAAAAATTATGTAACTTTAACAATGATAAATCTATGACTGGTAGAAAATGACATAGTATACCAAGAACTCTTAAAATAATAAACACTAGTTTTTAATATTTAATCTAATATTTTTATTTATTTTATGTCTATGAGTGTATTGCCTACATGTGTGTAAGTGCACTTGAGTTGTGAAATGCCCATGGAGGTCAGAAGATGGTGTCAGATTCCTGTGAAGTTGTTAGCAGTCAGAGGATGCTGGGAATCGAACCTGGGTCCTCTGTAAGAAAAGCCAGTGCTCTTAAATGCTGAGCCATCTCTACAGCCCCTAAACACAACTTTTAATCGTGCAATACAATTTCATAAAATATATTTTTATTTATTTTTATTTTATGTATATGAGCGTTAATTGCCAACATGTATGCTCATATTGAGCAATACCTACAAAATTCAAAAGAAGGCATTCAATTCCCTACTGGAGTTGTAGACAGTGGTAGCTGTCATGTGGGTTCTGAGATTTGAAACCAGGTCTTCTGAAAGAGCAGTTCTTAACCACTGAGCTATCTCTCCAGCCCAATATCAGTTTTCAAAAAATTTACTACAAATTGAAACTTTTGGTCCAAGTGATGTACTTTTTCAGATAATGAATCATTGAATACCTATGTATTTTATTAGAAAACAAGTGAGCATCCATTAAATGATAGGTTTTTCGTTCCTTATATGAAATGTTAGATGTTTTCATTCACCTGGGAATATTACACTCATTCTACATCAAACAGCTTAAATGTCATCAAATTCATAAAGCTTTATGTAACTTTCCTCTTCAGAGTAATATGAACCTATTTTTCCAACTACAATTCAAAATTGTGTGTATGTATTTATTTTTAAAAAATTGATTGTTGGTTCTGATGTTGAAGGATGATATTCAATTACAGAACACATGCTCAATCTTTGTTAAAATTAACTTTCTGAGAGAAAGAAAGAGCAGGGATTGAGATTGCTGCTTATAGATTTTGCTGAAATAAACAGAGATTAGTATATGAAAAAGGCATAGCCAGATAGTGTATTGAAAGAGATAATTTGAATAAAATGATCAGAAAGGACATCTCCTGCTGAGGAAATATCCTAAGATGTCCTAACAGGTGAAAGAGTGCTGAAAATGCAAAACTCCCAGAGAAAGTTCATAACTGGATGTCCAAACTTCAGGGACACTGACTATGGACACAGTGTGTACTAGTGAAAAGAAACTTGAGAGAGAATTGGTCTAAATGGATCATTGCAGGGTGATAGTCAGTGATCTTCCAAAGGATATAGAGCACTTTGTAATAAATATATTTCCTAAGTTGCTTCGTGGTGCCTTTACTGTGCCAATAAAACACAAAATGATTTGTCAAAATGTTATTTCTTTTCACCATTCTCTAAATGAACCAAATTAACCTTAACAGTTGATATATTTGGAAACATTACTGGACTGTTTTTATGCCAGTATTTTTTCTTCATCTTTTTACATTTTGTAAAATTTCTAATCATTCATTTATTTTATTTTAATTAGTTCTTGTATTTTATTTAGATAAAAGGAATTAATTCAGAACAAAAAGTAGTACACAACCCACTGATCTGGCCCTTACTGCAGTGGTTATATTCTACTGCCGAACAGCCTTCTAATATCTAGATAACTGAGCTGCACCTGTTTCCCTCTGCCTGCAATAAATACCTTGCAATAGCATTTGTACACTTAAGACCTGTCCAAATGTTATGTCCCATACAACTGCATGCTATATAAACCCAGCTTTAAGCCAAATATCTGAAACCATAGTTCAAAATTAATGAAGTAATGAACTGAACTCTTCTATAAAAAGCAATGATCCCTCCCCTACCAAAAAATAAGCTCTTGGGATGTGAGGACGTATAGCTTGATTCTAAACCCAAACACGTTTGCTTTTTATTGGAACAATTTCAGAGAAGTATTCATTTAATTAATTAATTTATTTATCTATCTATTGATCAATCAATCGATTTATTTATTTTAATTTTATGTGTGTGCGTGTATTGCCTGTGCACCCATGTCGAGCAATGCCGGCGGAGGACAGAAAGGCTGTCGGATCCCCTGGAACTGGAGTCACGGACAGTTATTAGCTCTCATGTAGGTGCTGGTATCTGAACCCAGGTCTTCTTCAAGAACAACCAGTGTTCGTAACTGCTGAGACACCGCTCCAGCCCCAGAAGAAGTATTCTTTATCTTGTGCAGTTTCTTCACTTGAAATTATAATGGAAGAGACCAGGAAAAGTTAGTACTTAAATATGAGAAGAACATAGGATAAATGAACAAATGAATTCTTTTCCTTGTTTTGGTAAATTGTTTTGAAACCATAGGGTCATTTGAATTTTATCACTAGGCATCTGAAACTCAAAACGTTAGTAAGCACCAGTGAATTGTAACTTCTTATACCAGTGACAAATGACCTAAAGTTAAAAAACAATACTTGATTTGCATATTCATAATACAATTTATATACTAATGTTTTTGACCACTAGGGAACACTTGATATAATTATGTTAATTTCCAATATTTCCCCAACCTACTCTCCATACTGCTGATTGCTTAACTGAAAGTTAATACTGTACTTTAAAAAACTGCATCATATTAGAAACTATATTCACATATGCAAATATGAAGAAAATGCAAGTCAATTATTAACTAAGTGTTGTGTTTGTATTTTAAGTGCTTTCTATTCAAATTCACCATATAATAATTCTATGGAAAATGAATTGACTCTGTATAAGAACACTGAAGTTCATTTGGCCACTTTAAATATTCATGATAAAACCTTGATCAAATCAATTGTTGCTATGAGTTTAGGTGTCAGTGAGTCTTTGTGTACATGTGTCAGTGTGTGTGTGTGTGTGTGTGTGTGTGTGTGTGTGAAGTCGATGGGCAAAATAAATGAATTGATCTACCCTTGTCCTGTGAAACATCAGTGAATTCTTGATAATTTTTATGGAGACTATTTTACCAAGGAAGACTTAATTATCAATTTCAATCATGATAACTTTCACAATTTATCTTATTTTACAGAAACAAATTTTTTATATAAAGTCTATAATTTAAAGTAATATGGGAAAACTAACACATTAAATTAAACTACTCTTCATGGGATTAACACAGGAAACCTATAGTGCTACAGTGAGCAAAAGACATATGAGTTAGAAATATGAATTAGGAGTGTCATGACATACCAATATGTTTAGTTAAATGATGATCATAATGTTCAATTAGAAATAAACATGGGTGATCATAAAGATGGCTCAGCAGTTAAGAGCACTGGCTACTCTTCCAGTCCTCACACACACAGTTCTGTAATTCTTAGTAAAAATGTGCCTGAGTTTGATTCCAAGCACCCACACGTCACATAACTGTCCTTAACTCCAATTCCAGGGAATCTGAGGCCCTATTCTGCTTCAGTGAGTTCTGCATGATACACATGTACTTATATATATGCAGGAAAAATATTCATACACATAAAATAAAAATAAATTGGGGCTGGAGAGATGGCTCAGTGGACAAGAGCACTGACTGCTGTTGCAGAGGACCTAGGTTCAATTCCCAACAAACATGTGGCAGCTAATAACCAACCTTACATTTAGTTCCAGGGGATCCAATGTCCTCTTCTGACATCTGTGAGCATCACATGATATGGGTACACCTATCTACATGCAGGTATTATACTCATAAACAAAATAAAAGTAATAAATAATATATTTTAAATAAATAATCAAAAAAATTAAAGAGAAAATAAACTTGGACATGTAGACTGATTTAGTTAAAAATAATGATATTGGTTGTAAATTTTAGCTGCAAAACAATTGTTTTTATTGAACAACAAAAACAATAAAAATGGTTTGCTGATTACAGTCCTCGCACACGGAGTTCTGCAACTCTTTGTAAAAGTGTCTGAAAAGTCATACAGGGTCACATTGGAGTGCCACTGTGGTAATCTTAAGAATTAAGGTAGTCTTTGCTGGAGTTGAAGCCAGGAAGTTTTTGTTCTGTGGAGTCTAACTAGAATGAACAGCAGTAAGTTCATTAATCAAAACTGTGTCAATGTCCAATAGATCCTGAAAAGTTAAAAATGCAGTATATTTCTGCATGAGGGGCCACAAAGAAGAGAGCAGTTAAAAAATGAGGAAGAAGGTAGCCAAGAAAGAAAATCACAAAAAGACATAGTAAAGAAATTCACATAATTTTTAAATTTTCATTTTCCAAGGAAAAGGGGACATTTTATCAACCCTAAACTCACACCCTCTGAAACTACAACCCTATCTCTTAAATCTAAAATGCAACAGTATAGTGCATGTCTATATTTAACTGTTTTTATTCCTGTTATACTAAGCAGATTTCTCAATTTTTGAAAATTGCACTAAACACATAAAAGCCAATTTTATATGTTGATTCTTATATTGTGTTGATGGGTTACAGGCTGATATTTAAACTTTAAAATAGAATATATAGCTTTATCTACTCAAATAATTAGGATGAAGATATCCAAATTTTCCCATTAAGCATTCTACTGCCTGGAATATTTAAACATAATTAGTTCTCACAATAACTTCTACCTAAAGTTAGGTTGGTTACCCCAGTTACAGTCTCTACTCCACATCAAGAAATATGCTTCATTCTACTCTCCTATCTGTGATACTGTCCAACATTTCTAATTGTCTTTCTTCTCAGCTTTTCCATGTGTGTTCAAATACCAGTGGCATACCAGAAAGTCTGTAGGTGATCTTATTTCCTGATGAACTTTGATCATCACCCTGATTTCTGTAGTTTCCTCCATCTATTGGGCATGATTGATCAATTTTCCTTCTTTCTTTTGTACATTTTCTGTACAATATTATCGTTCTGCTGAAAATTATAGTATGCTTAATGTCAGATGCCCTAACATATGTGAAAGCAAGTCAATATCTAAAACATAGACTCAAATTAATCATTAACACAGGACTGCAGTTAGTAGAGTCCATCTTTTCTCCATGAAATCATGTTTTAGGTTTTGTTATATTTTTAATTCAAAAGCAATATTAGCTTCTGAATATTAACCAAATTCAGGAAAATGATAAAGAAGTAAAAATCTTGAAATTTGGAAATAGATTCTCATGCTAATCCACAAAATTTGGGCTAAAATTAACATTTTTCAAGAATGGTATGTTCTTTCAAATGTAATGAATTGTGGCTTAAATGTAATGAATGGGGCTTATAAAATACTTTAAATTCAATATATCTTTTGAAATATTTAAGAGAACAAAAGTTACTAAATAATTTAATATTTATTTTTATTTTATTTCATGTGGCTGTGGATGGGGATGGTATATTCACATGGGTGCAGATGCCTGCAGAGGGCAGCAGAAGGCATCAGTTGCCTGGAGCTAGAGTTACTGGCTGTGTGTGCTACCAGATGTAGGTGCAGAGAACCAAACTCTGATCCTCTGTAAGAACAGCAAGCATTGATAACCAATGAGCAGTCTCCCCAGTCTCATTAGTGTATTATATTTATGTATTCTATATAATGTATAATAATGAAGGATAATTCATACCATCTTAGTGTGTTTGTGCTACCATGACAAGAATTCAAGGACTTTGTGAGTAGTAAAGAATAGAAATATACTTTTTCACAGTTCTAGAGGGTTTCTCTTCCATTTACATCAAGTAACTCTGAAAATTCAGTATCTTCAACAAATATAATGAAGAATAAAACTTATTATAATATACATAAAAGCAAGTAGGATTTGAATTAATTCTTGAAATAAAAGTACAACAGAAAATAATGTAAACATAATATGTGTCACTTAAAATTCAATCAGAAAATCAGAAAAATGAAGGATAATTCACACCATCTTAGTCTGCACTACTAGCACAAAAAACAAAGACTTCGTGAGTAGTAAACAATAGAAATTTACTTTTTCATAGTTCTAGAAAAATAGAAGTTCCAAGTTCAAGTTTCAGTTGCTGTAAGGACTGTTCTCTACTTAAAATGGTAACTTGTTACTATACACTCCAAGGTAAAATGAATGTTGTACTTTCCCGCGAACGAGAGACAGAAGTGCAAACTAGCTAAAAACATACACTGTCTCTTTACAAACCAAATAATCCTGTTGAACAGAGGGGAGCACACATGTCATAATAATGTTTTAACATTCTCAGCTCAATATCATTTCATCTGTCATTACATTCCAACACTCAGATGTTAGAAAGGATGTCTTGGAAATATAGTGTGAACATACTAATGAAATTAGTTAAATTTAATGTATGATTGGAAACATACTGTTTGTTATTGTTTTAATTTTATTTATTTGAGAATATATTTTATGAATTCTTTGAGAAGTTCATACATGTTTGATCAGATTCACCTTGCCTCTCCAACACCCTCTCAAAGCCCCTGTTACCCCCCTACCCTCTACAAACTTTGAGTCTTCATTTTCTTTTAAAACCCATAAAATCCAATTTGTTCCCAAATAGACAATTTACCAGGGGTCACACCCTTGAAGAAAACCAATGCTCCCTCTCTCTTCATCTTCTCTGCTAGTTATGGCACTTCATGCCCATCTCCCCACTCTGTGTTGTCCGTGTTGGGATTACATGTTGCTTGAGTTTCTGCATGCTTTGTGTATACTGGCACAGACATTATGAGTTTTTATATGCAACTGTGAATTCATATGTTGAACTGCCCTGTTGTTCTTAGAACACAGTTTCATTGTAGTCTACCACCTCTGGTGATTACAACCTTACCACTCCATCTTCAGCAATGATGAGGGGTGGATAAAAGTGTCCCATTTATGGTCAATCACTCCAAAAAGTCTTATTTTTTGCCCATTGATCAGTTATGACTCTCTGTGTTAACTGGCATCTACTGCAAAAAAAAAAAAAAAAAAAGCTTCTCTGATGAGGGTTGAGAGATGCACTCATCTATTAATTTAATGGTAAGGTATTAGGATTCAGTTTAATAAATGTCCATTTAGCAGAATAATAGTAGTAGTTTCTTCCATAGGGTCTTTGACCTATCTAGCTATAGGTTATTGGCCCCAACAATGGTGCTAGGTATGGGTTCCTTCATGTAGAGTGATTCTTAAATTCAATCAGAAAATGTTTGGTTATTCCCATAACTTTTATGCTATTATTGCACCATGGGCTTAGCTTGCCATGCCAGTCAATATTGTAACTTGAAGGCCTCACAACTGGACAAAATTGATGACTATTTTTCCTTTTAGTAACTTGCATAGCATTTTCCAGCACTATGATTTTTAGCAAGTAAGGATGTAACTTCCTGGTCAATACCAGTTTGATTCTCCATATTCTATGTCTCAATTACATATTATCTTTATCAGTACAGTCTTACCTTCAAGTTCCGGTGAGTAAACAGGAGCAGTGGCAATTATCTACAAATATTTGAGGGGGAAGGGAATCTGTGAGAACCCACTGCCATCAACTCCAAAAGAGATAAATCATTCCATGCACTGGGCTTTTGTTTGCTAACTTCTGGGGTCTGGTAGGGATATTCTTCCTCTGTTATAGGTTAATTACAT
>NW_008349353.1:3018938-3021506 GCF_000622305.1 Nannospalax galili
TATATATATATGTGTGTGTGTGTGTGTGTGTGTGTGTGTGCATGCATGTGTGTGTGTGTTTATTTTATGAAGCTCTTACAGTAGAGCGCCACATGATCCTTTCAAATGGCTTTCATGTTTCTTTCTCCCCCCCATTCCCTCCTTAATTCTGACTTTCCATTGTCCAGACCATTTAAACTTCCCTGTTTTTTTTTTATTCCACTTTCTTCCTTTATATCGCTTCACTATAAGTAAAGAGTCAAACCAGCATTCCCACATGAGAGAAGGTATGGCTTACCTTTCTGGATCTGGATTACTTTACTCAAGACTACTGATTTTGGCTATATACTTTTACTTGTGAATTTCATAATTTTTTTTTCTTAAGAACTGAATAATGTTGCATTTTTAAGTGCACCACAGTCTCATGTTTTTCATTTCCAGGCTATTTTGAAGAGCAGCAATGAACTTGGATGAGGAAGTATCTTTGTAGTAGAATATATGCTCAAAAGTGTATAGTTGTATCATGTGATATATCTATTTTTAGTTTTCTGAAGAATCGCCACACTGATTTCCACAGTGGCTAGACAAGTCCCTGCTTCAACCAGTATTGAATAAATGTTACCATTACCCCACACCCATATCAGCAAAATTTTTTGTCAATTGTGTTTTTATCTCAACTATTCAAATGATAAAATTAAACATCAAAGTAGTTTTGATTTTCATTTTCTTTTAAAAAATAGTTTAATTGGGCTTTTGTGCATTTCATACAAAAGTTCTGAACAAAATTTAAGTCCCTCTCCCCCACCTATGTGCCCACACACCCGCCTACCAGATCTCATGTGTTCTGTCATATGTTAAGTCTTATCCGGTCAAGTATTTGTAACTGATGTCCTTAGGTGAAAGTTTATTCACTGGTGTCTAGTAAGCCTATTTAGAGATCTTAAGGAAGATCTATTCTCTCTCACCCAGCAGTCATCAGTTGCCAACAGTTCCTAGAACTTCCACCCATTTCCCTCACTCCACCCTGGGTCCTTGTCTGATTGGCATGGATCTTGTGAACAATACCAATATTGCCACAAGTTCTCATGTGCAAGCTTCCAGTGGCCTGAAAGCCTCTGTTTCCCTATGTATCTTGGGCCAACTCTGGCTCTTCCACAATGGTTTCAGAGCCATGGGTGGATGAGGTTTATTTAATATAGGAGTTCTATCCAGGGACACACTCTGCAGTTTCATATTCTCTAAAGCTTAGCCAGTTGTGGCCTTCTGTGTGCATAAAACTCTATTGTATAAGAAATTCCACTGGTGAGAGTTGAGGGATGCACCAGCATTCTCTCCACCTCTGTTCCACTATGTTCCATGAGTATTAGCTATAGAGGTTCCACTGTAGATATGTCACTTAAGACTGAACATCTCTCAGATGTATATTGCTATGTGTGACCAGTTGTTGAACTCTCCAATAGCTTCCATCGTGGTAGTAGGAGGGCAAGTCTGTGTCAGGTAGATCAGGGGTCCAGGGGAATTTGGAAATGGGGACAGCTTGTGGAGGGTCTTAACAGAAAAGATGAGATAACTTCAAGAATTTATGGATACATTTTAATAGAATATGCATCAGATTATTTTCAAATGACAATGATTTTAATGTAAACCTTGTATAGATTATATTCATGAACAATTTTATTAGTCTTCCTTAGTTCTTTTGAATGTCTATTACACATTAGTACTGGTATGACAATTTCTTTTCTACCTTTACATCGGACAAAGTACAGTACATTCAAGTTTTAAAAGGACACCTTCTGTTACTTAATTCCATCTCTCTTATTTGGAGGGCACTGTGTATATGGGGCTGTCAAGCTCAATTCATTTAATAATGACTTCAGTGTCCTTTTCAGATGGCTTAAATTTGATTAAACATCAGATGAGTACTGTAGAAGCAAAAATCAGATTCATTTCCAGCATGTCCCATTTCTGTCAACAAATAATCTAAAAACTCATCATTCCTTGCATCACATTTCTCTGTGGATGAACAAATTCATTGTATGAAAATGTCAGCTATCTGTTAAATTGACAGCAAATTCTCCTGGATTCAATTTATTGAATTCGTATATTTTAGAAAAAGGACTCAGCAAAAGGTAAATTTGTTCCTTAAATACTAAATCATATGATAGCCAAGGGAAATTTTGCTTGTGTTCAATAAATTTACTATTAAATATCATGGGTGGATGAACTTTGTATTCCACTTAAAGTCTGATATCTTAGAATTATTGTAAAGAATATCTGGGTGGTCATTTATCTAAAATCAGCAAGCTCCATTCATATTTGTATTGGCCTTAATGCAGAAAAGTAAACAAACAAGTAAGCTAACATTTATGTACATGCATACATAAACATACACATATATCTAGTAATGCCAGAACATTTATTTCCCTATAAAAGGAGAGATTATAATGATGAATGTAACAGAAATAAATAATAATGATTGAGATGTTTTTGCGGAGTTATATAATTTTACTTTATCTTTTGATTAGCACCTATAAATTGTATGTTAGAAGTTTTAGTGTGAAATTTAAATACATACACACTATGTACACT
>NW_008349353.1:3021619-3031528 GCF_000622305.1 Nannospalax galili
TTTTTCCTCCATCATTACCAACCTTTAATAACCAATATTCTAAGTCCAAACAGATATTTTTACTATCACAGACAAGAAAGAATGATACTTTTATTTCTATGTTTTGACTTTTTAAATTTAATATCCTACTATCTAGATGTATACCTTTTCCTACAAATGACAAAATTTCATTTTTTATGGCTCAAGAGTATTGTACCACGTTCCATTGTATGTGCACCAAATATATTCATTTTGTTATTGAGTTTATCATTATTTAAATACATCTGGGAAAAACAATTTAAAAAGTGGTAAGATTTATTTTGGACCATGGCTATGAGGGTTCACTTCATTGTCAAATGAGTCCATTGTTTCTATGTCATAAATACCCATGATATGAAAGAATGCCAGAAGAAATGCAGAGTGGAGCACAATTTCTTACCACTTGCTTCCAGGAAGCAGGATTGGCAGGAATGGGCCTGGAGGAGAACATCCAAAATAGTCAATTGCCACTTGGCTATTTTCTCCAACCGGTTTTAAATTCCTAACATAACACATCTCAGTAACACCATGTGTTGCACTAAATTTTCTCCTCCCCCTTGAGAGACCTGTTGGTCTCGTGGTTCTACCGTGGATTGACAAAACCGACATAATACCTTCTTTTGAGGTTTGCATGGTTTATGATATTTGGGAAAGGGTGACATTAAAAGGCCTGAATTCTCATAGGCTTTTTCTTCCCCATATTTGAATCACGCCATGCCCGCCGTCTCCGCCAGCTTTTCGCACATTGTTTCTTTACAGTTCATGGGTCCGTTCCCTCTGTCCAATATGGCCATGGCTCCACCCCAGCTCCGAATTTCTCAGTCTCTCAGCGTCCCTCAGCATCTCTCAGTGCCTATCTCAGCATCGGTATCTAGTGCAGCCCACGTTCAGTTCTAGCTTTTCAGAGGTGCCTATCCAACACCATGGAATTATTAATTCATCAGTGAATTAATCTTATTAGCCTTTCTTCTCTCAGTGATTGGATCTGCTTCCTGAGGACCTTCCAATCATGTAGTTCAAAGCATGTGCAAAAAAATTTGAGAATTAAGAATTTGTTTAAATATGACTAAAATGTATTGTATGAAATGCACAAAAATTCAATAAAAATCTTGGAAAATAAACCAGACAAACAGGAATACTGCTGTATCTTCTTGTATTATCAGCAATAAAGCTTCATCATTGGAGAAAAAGAAAGGAATTAAACATTGATTAAGGATGTATAAGAACTAACAAAAGGCAGTGTGCTCATCTCCTGATACTGACATTCTCTCATCACATGGTCTACTTTCTTGAAAAAGATTCCTTCAATAATAACTTTTTTCTAGGAGATTTTAAAATGTGTCCAGCCTTTACCTCACTGAGAGATCATAAAACAAACTTTAGAGAATAATTTAAAATTAAAAGTCAATATATTAGTATTGACCTATACAGATGCATGAATAGAAAGTTTTTAGTTATTCCATTTTCCGAAGAACAGGAGGCTGATAGGATTTGCTTATATCCCACATGGCCTACAAATACAGAAAGCACAGAAAAGATAGATATAAAGGAAAACTCAGACTTAACATTTCTGTATGTGTATATATTATAAATGTTATTGATTCTTTGCTTTATGTGTATTTGTGTAATACCTTCATGTATATAAGTGTGCCCATATCAAGCATTGCCCATTGAGATCTGATGAGGGTGTTAGATTACCTGGTACTGAAGTTATAGACAATTGTTAACCATCATGTGGGTACTGGGAACCCAAGTCCTCTGTAACGTCAGCCAGTGCTCTTAACCTCTGAACCATCTCTCCATTCCCGTTTTTAAATATATTTTGATGTCATACAGTTTCCTATTTTTTTTCTCCAGAGTGTCTCAGTATATCAGAAGAGGTAATCATTTAAACACACTTAAGTTAAAGTCATAGATATAGATATAGATATATATGAAATTATATATGAACTGCAAAATTCATGGTTACTTTGCATAAATAGATTTTTATATTTATCATTTTGCCTTTAGATAAGTTATTGTTTTCCATGTATATGTCCTAATATTTAATCCAATATACTGAGAAGAAATTATATAGCTTTTCTTCTCATGGTTTTTATAATTTTTAAAAGGTGTATTCATATTTTCAGATGGAAAGTAAACCAAAAAACTAGGAAATTGAAGTGTTCTAACTGCTTCCCCTGTGTACTGTTGGCTGCTATCTGCATCACCTGGTTGACTGTTGGTGGACATAAATAAACAGAAAATAATCTCAAACAGGTTGTGTTTGTTGTTGGTAATGGTGTAGCTCAGATTGTTGAGTGCTGGGTGACATGTATGTAATCTCCAGTTCAATTCCCAACAGCAGCATATGAACCATCAGTAATCATAGCTCTTGGGAGGCTGAGACAGGAAGGATTACCTGAAGACCAACAATATCCTTACCTATGCCTTTGCATGTATTGTCTGAAATACATGCAAATAAATAAAATAATATTTGTACTGAACATATTCAGACACTTTTGTCATTATTCCATAAATGCTACATAGAATAACTATGTATGTAGCATTAAGTGTTCTAGATATGAGTTGAAGTATATAGGGCAGTTTCCATACTATTTGTGCAAATATTATACTTTTCTAACAGAGAGTTTATAGAATTTGGTATCCATGAGTATTGCAAAGGAAATTTATTCCTGACCCTGTATTAACATTTCTAAAGCTCTTATTTTGCTTCAAACAACCACTTTTTATGATATCCTATATTTTAATTTACAACATACAAATGATAAGAACTTACAACACAAAAACATACACTAAATATAATAGTGTTCACAATAATGTTACAAAAATTACACAGGTGTCACACTGTAAAAAGATATTACTTTTCTGGGAAACTAATGAGTTTATTGAGCTTACTTATAAAACAGTGAGATTTCTTTTACAGATCTATGGGTGATGGCTACACAGCAAAGTATTTTTCTTCACTAAATTCTTTGGATCTCATACATCTCAATCATAGTGAGCCCCCACCCCTCATCTGCACCCTCTATAGTGCCTACCAGATTTCATTCATTCTGTCATGTATGTTAAGGCCTACCAAGTCAAGTTTGTGTTTCAAAATGTTTCTTGGAGCAAGTCCATCCACTGGAGCCCTTATGTACTGTCATGCCCTTAAAGAAAATCAAGTCTCCCTCACTCAGCAGTCATCAGTTGCCAAAGTTATCAGTTGAGGTTAGGGCTTCTTACCCATTTCCCCACTTCTATCCTTACCGGTCTTGTGCATGGTGTCACCATAGTTGTTGCTTCATGTAAACAACTTCTCATCAACTTGGAGAACTCTGTTTCCTTGTGCTCTTCCATAACCCCTGGCTCTGACAGTCTTTCTGTCCCATTCTCCACAATGATCCCTGAACCCCAGTTCAAACCTAGGCAGCAGAGGTTTGATATAGGTGTCCTACACAAGGAAAAGCATGATGCACTCTTTTTTTCTATGCTTTGGCTAGTTGTGACTTTTTGGGTTAATCACCATCTGTTGCTTAAGGAAACTTCACTGGTGAGAGTTGAGAGATGCATTAATATTCTTTCTTCTGCTTGTTTAAATATGTTCCCAGAATCTTAGGTGTAGAAGTTGTGTTGTAAATGTGTCACTTAGGGCTGGGCATCTCAGAGACACTCTCTCCATTTGACCAATTTTTGAACTCTAATAGTCTCCACTTTTTAAAACAAAGCCTTTTTGATGAGTGGTGAGAGTTGTATTTGTCTATAAATATAATGATACATATTTAGAGTGCAGCAAGATAGTATGTTGGTCTAGGATCTGTGACCTCTCTAGTCATATGTATTTGTGTATATTTACAGTACCACACATGAGTTTTCTCCCATGAATGACATTAAGTCCAATTAGCTGTTGATTACCTTCAAGATAAGAGTGCCACAATTGCACCAATACAGATAGTTTGCTAGACTAATCATTTTGTTTACCAGGCTTTACCATTGCATAGGAACATTGATTAGTTTTTCTCCCATGGCAGTTTGCATAGTATCCTCTGATATTTTGAGAGCTAATCCTCAGGGATGAGGCTTCCCAGACAATTCTATCTTGAATGTCCAATTCCAGTGTTCAAAATAGGTCCCATCTTCAGCAATAAGGTCTTACCTTCAAGTTCTGTGAAGAAGTCTTAAAAAAATCTTTATAGACATACACAGGCACCAAGGATCCTAGTGCAACCGATAATGACTAGTAATAATCAGATACATACAGATTAGAGATGCATGAGCCAACATCTCAGTGTTAGTAGTAAAAACAATGAGTCTTTCTGCAAGGAATAATCTATTCTAAAATGAAATGGAGATCTTTTTTAAAGGTTAAAAACTCATTCAATTCAAACATATGTTAGTAGCATTAAAAATGCAGGAAAAAGCATATCTTCTAAAATGAAATGGAGACCTTTTTAATGGTAAAAACTCATTCAATTTTATGTCTTACAGGGCTTATACTGAGTTCAATATCATATAACTGCATTAATCCAACTGTGAACCTAGAAACTTACAGCCACTTGTGAAAGAGATGTACTCTTGCTCTGGAGTGTGCTATTGACTATGTTAAAGCTGCAATGAAATGCTTCTTCTAATCATATAGTTATTAAAAATTAAAAAGAAAACTAAAAATAAATCTACCATATGATCTGGTTATTACAGTCCTTGGCATGTACCTAAAAGACTCATCCAATTGCAGAAATACCCATAAATCTATGTTTGTTGCTGCTCTTTTTGCACTAGTTACGAAGTAGAAACAACCTGAATGTCCCTCAACTGATGAATTGGTAATTAAGTGTGGCCTATCTAAACAATGGAGATCTACTCAGCTATAAAGAAAAATGACACCTGAAATTTGTGGATAAATGGATGGAGCTGGAAAATATCGTACCAAGTTTCTGAGACTCAGCAAAAGAAGTGACATATGTTCTCTCTCATTTGTGGATCTTAGCCCTAAATCCTTAGAAATGAATATATATCTTGATGTAACCACAGGAGCCAGGAGATGGAAAGTAAGGGATAAGGTGCAGAGGAAGCTCGAGAGAGGGGAAGAGTAGAAGACAGGTGTTATCAAAGGAGAATTAGGGAAAATTGGGATACTTTAACTGGGAAGTGAAGAGCTAGGATTATACAGAGGGAGAAATAGGAGAGAAATAATGCCTAGGTGATGTGAAAAAACAGAGGGAACTGTGTAAGTTCGAAACCCAACTGATAAATGCATATACATTATGTATTGTTGGTCAGGGTAGTCTAATAGTCTCCCAAAACAGCACAGGCTATTGCCAGAGTTCTTGGTTGCCTTCTGTCTATGCAAAAGCGTAACTCTTACCTCAAAGGGGGTAAAAGATAGTTTATTCTGGAGCCAAATATGAGTGACTATGGTCCAGAAACACAGATTCAGGTTACCCCAAATTCCATGTTCTGGTGAAATAAGTTACATTATGCTTTTATAATAACAGAACAAAGAAAAGTCATAAATCAAGACACCTTTGAAATACATTGGCTGAAACATTTGGTAGGTAGGGCATAGCAAAGCGAGGGGGTTTCTACTACAGGCCTCAGATGTTATCTGATGGCATTCTTAGCTTTTGATTGGTGAGACCCGGTGGTCTACTAAATTAATACATTTTATTAGTCACAAGAATGTTAATTCAGAAACAAATATTGGTAATGTTTGGCTATTTATGAGGTTAAACATATTCCCAGATAATCTATGAATAGATTCCGGATCTGCAACAATCCAGACTCTCCACAGTAGTGCTAATCAGTTTGTGAGCCTTGCAGGAAATTTGGTTCAAGGTGCAGGAGTTCATTCTGGGAACTTTCTTTCATACTTCCATAACATGAAAAAAACAAAACAAAAATCCCAGAATGCACAGCATTTAAAGGCACTTTCTGTCAAGATTAAGAACATGCATTTGAGTCACAAGACCAATATGAAAGAATGCTGAGTCCTCCATCATCCAGACAGGTGCTTTTCTGCCACACCCCCACACACACATACACACATAGACTAAAATAAATAAATAAATAAAATAGGAATTAAACAGAAAAATAAGAAAATAATCTATTTAAAATTGTTTATTTGGTGTGTGTGTGTGTGTGTGTGTGTGTGTGTATCCATCTTTCTGTGTGTTTGCAAGTATATGGGTCTGTGCATGAAAAGACACATGGATGAATGTCAGAGGACAGTTTGCAGGATTTGATTTTCTCCTTCCATCATGCAGGTTGCAAGGATCCAACTCAGGACTCAATCTTGTAAGCAGGAGGTTTACCTACACAGTGATGAAAAAACTATTTTATACCTAACAAGGATTATTTTAACTGAAATATAATATCATGAACTTGAGTGGGTATGACATTTTCTTATTTGTACATTACTGTTTTCTCTTCAAATCAGTTGAACTGTTATTTACTAGTTTACCAAAGCAAAATAAATCAGCGCTTGTGTCTTATTCATCCCTTCAATAATTTTGAAACAGTTCTAACATTTTTGAAGTATTGAAGTTTTAAAAGAACTGATAAACTCCTAATAATATTGAGAAATGTCATTTATCTAGATTAAAAATTGTATTTTTTTAATATTTAAGAAAACTGGGGAACAGGAGGCACACTGCTACATAGAACAAAGAGTACTGAGTCTCTAACTTTCAAGGTTTTATTCCCAGGGATGAGGTGCTCTAAACAAGTATTCAGGAATCTTTGGTATACAAATCTAAGAATGTTTCTCTACAGGAGCTCAAGAAACAATGAGCAATGAAGTGTGACCTGTTTGTATGCTACAGAGCAGATATTCACACAGTGTAAATAAGGCCTAGTTTTATTTTTTCTAATCTAATCTAAACATAAATATAAATATAAAGGACACTGCACTTCAGAATCTGCATTGCCATACATGGCTATCTGGCTCTGCCATCACAGGCAATCTTGGCAATTGTAGGCTTTGCACTTGTAGTCAAGCATACATCCTGCAGAGTTCAAACAGGGCAGTTGTTTCCTACATCTCTGCCTTTCTTATTCATTTCTTATAAGAGGGCAGCCATGATAATTTGTGGCTGAAGAGTTTTCAACTGACTTCTATTGATTAATCAGATTCTGTAGACCTCACAGAAAAGAAAAAACCCAGTTACACCCACCTTGAGAAAAGCAATAAAAACAATGCTTTGATGTTAAAACAAGATTGAGGGTTAAAAGTCTGAATTCCAGCTATAATACTTCCAGTGATTTAGTCATTAGAAGTATCTAGCTGCATAGAGCTCAGTTGTTTAACGTCGTTTTGTAGAGGTAGGATATCCAAAGTAGCATTACATTAATCCCATGCTCCAAAACTTGAGCCTTAACTTTATTCCAATCATAATCACTGCTGTTATACTTAAAGGGGGTAATAGAATAGGTAGTGATATTATAGTGACAAGCGATTTCCATTTGGCTGTGAATGCTTTCTTTTATTTAAAAAAAAAGATATTTTATTTATTATTATTTTATGTGTATGAGTTTATTGCTTACATAAGTTCACCTGTGTCATGCAGTGCCCAAGGAGGTCAGAAGTGGATGTTAATCCCCTGAAACTGAAGTTACCAATGGTTGTTAGCCAACATATGGGGGCTGGGACTGAACCTGGGTCTTCTGCAAGAGCAACCAGTGCTCTTAACCACTGAGTCATCTCTCCAGCCCCTCAGAGGAAATTTTGAGAGATCATGCTTGTATCTGAATTGGGAGGGCCACACCCCATCTCCAGAGCCAGCTTCTCACTAGGTTTAAACAGCACAGAAAATTTTGCTAATATACAAAAAGACTTTTGTTTCTCTTTAAAATTGAACCTAGTGGTTTCCACTGGTTTCTGCCTTCCTTGTAACCTACATAGATAGTTCCAAATGAGTTGTATAATAATCTTCTGGCTTTTGCATTGAGAATGAGAACTGACAAAACTCAGAACATTGAATTTTGAAGACCTCTTCTTTGTTATCTTTAAATTTTAGAAGAATTTTACAAGTATGTAGTAGTTAGCACTGATAGTCAGAGAATTACTCTAACAAAAGTATTTACCTTTACTGTAATTTAATTTGAGTTTCTTCCCAGCTATATTTGGGGTGACAGGGTAAAATATATCCACATTAGTTTATGACTGTCAGATAATTTGGAAAACTTAAGTATTCCCTCTCTTATAGCAATACTTTCCATTAGAGGCTTCTATTTTTATTTTATTTTTATTTTAAGTTTAAGCTAGGCTTGAATGTAAAAAAGTATTAGACATTTATTTTTTTATTTATTTACTATTTGTATGTATGTACATATGTATGTATGTATGTATGTACATGTATATGTATGTAAAAATCTGATAAATTAGATGGGCGTGGTGGCACATGCCTTTAATCCCAGCACTCAGGAGGCAGAGGCAGGCGGATCTCTGTGAGTTCAAGGCCAGCCTGGTCTACATAGTGAGTTCTAGGACATCTGGGGTTACGGGGAGACCCTGTCTCAAAAAGACCAAAAAAAAAAAAATCTGATAAATTAGACTTCCAAATTATACTATACTTCCAAATTAGATAACTCCTTCCATCAGGATAGCTTTAGCTATTATTATATGTCAATTCCAAGGAGGAAGCTGATACACCTTGTCACATTTCCATTATAACAGGCTATCATGGAGAGCCTTAAGGGCCTTCATGCTAAAGCATTCTTTGTCAGGAAGCAGTTTATCTTGATTATTAATGAAAAAGCTAGCTGGAGAAGCAGCCAGCGGCATAAGGTTCTTTATATCTTCCCGCAAAGGTTCCAAAATAATTTAACTAACATCCACATTGAAAAACAGAAACAGAAAGAGGCCCCAGCCAGTTGGCCTGCTTCTGATTTGTTTCCTACTCTATCCCAGAGTTCTCTGGTCTACAGTATCTTTCTCAGGAAACCACGGGTTATGTTTAGCCAGAGTTCCAAAAATTTCTTCATTTTAGATTCTGACACCCAAGCTCCTGGTTGTTTTAACATGTATTCAAGTGATGGAATATAATGTTTATTTTCTTGAAACTGAGTCTTCCCCATTGTTATCCTGGTTTACTTAAATTTTCTACTTGCTTGGGAGGGTCACGACTCCATTGAGGACAAGGCTACCTGTTCTCGACTAGTTTCCTTTGTTTGGTTCACTTTTTCTGTTTCATTTTCTCCACTCTTAGCAGAACTTGTCTTCACGTCTGAGGCTGGACACCACTCTGCTAAGTCCTGCATGACTGTGTGGCAGTGGACACAAAGTGGATAGAGGTATCTGATAATAAAATATCACACACAGACGATTTAATATTTAAGAAAGCTGGGGACCAGGAGCCTCCCTGTTTCATGTAACAGACAGCCTAAACATTGGTTTTTGGAAAATGGTTTGTTATTTCATTTACACTGTAGAACAATCCATATTTACGATCTATTTGATTCATAGTAAGATTTAAGAGCATATTATAGTTACATTATTTCCTGGTTTTAAGTAGGACAATTTAAATTGTATGAGTTTTATGTACAAAAATCTGAGAAAATCAATGGTATGGTATTGGCAGAACAAGCTAAAAACTGCATGTATATAAAATCTTGAACAAAGCAATAGAGGAGAAAGATGGAAAGAGACAGTGAGAAGAGAGAGAAAATCACCCTTGCTTTTGTATTGCTCTTCTTAGTAGGATAATCTTGGGGCAATTTTTCAGCCTACAAGGACCTCAGTTTATATATCTATAAATTGACAAGACTGAACTATAGAAAGATCCCCTTGGGCTCTAAGTTCTGCAACTTTATGAAATAGCTGTTGAAAATTATTAGAGAAAAATGGACTCAGTGAAATTCATAGTGTTCTGAAGGTAGTTTGTGTGTGTGTATGTGTGTGTGTGTGTGTGT
>NW_008349353.1:3031618-3072594 GCF_000622305.1 Nannospalax galili
AAAAGATAAATCATAATCATAGTATGTGTTGGCATGCATACAGAACATCAACTCTGAGTGTCCTTCTCAGAACAAAAAGATGGAGCTAAAGAAGAACAAAGAAAGAGTTTTTGAGTTTAACTCTAGATAGCTTTCCAAAGAAAGTGATCATATTCAAATAAATAAGAATATCATTTTACAGGCACATCTCTCCATTATTTGAGAAAATGGAATATTGTTCTGGAAGTTAAGATTATTATTTTATTTTTATAAGGTAAAAACAATATGATGAGGAGAGAAGAGAAAGAAATGTTCATATTTTATTTACACCTGTATGAAATTCTCAAGAATAAAGAAACATGTAAAAACAGAAATGGATAAGCATCTTTTCTAGTTAAATACTATTAGAAGTCTCATTTTTATGATGATGCATGTGTTCTCCTGGTTTTCTTCTTTTGTGTTATTATATTTTGGTTCATCTTGGTATTAAAATTTCTTCGAATCCTGTTTGCAATGGGAGATGAAATTCAATGAGGGTATCCAGTTCTATGTTGCAGTTTGTTATTTTTACTGTGGTTACTGTTCTTGTTTTGGCTATGCCGTTCTGTACTAGTAGATAAACAGAGACTTGGAGATATTGGAAAATCATTCCAAAAGAGGTGAAGATCTACACTTTGGAGATGTACTAAGGTATTACTTTTTCAGTAGGTTTATAAATTGCTGAAAATTATGGCATTCTCTGCAATTTACATTAAGAATCACATAGCCTAGAAATGATATATGCCAAACACATCTTTCAATAAATACACTAAAGATTTGTCAGAATTGGCACTTTCTGGTCAACAAAAGATCAACACATTAACATTTGAATTCCCTCTTTATCAAAACACCTGTCTTCTTCCGGGTCTCTACTTTGATACCTATTTCTCACTTTTCACCTGTAAGTTTATTATAGTCACAGTTTTAAAATAGTTGTTCTCGTACTACAATTCTACAGACACTTTGAAGAGGGGAGAGGGATTTCTCAATTTCTCTTACACCTGATTTTGTGTTTAACACATTGGATGCACATAACAAACAACTAGTGGTGAATAAATGCATGAAAGAGAGTCTCAATAATAAAGGCTCTGCGGTATCTGGTAATATTAACCTAGGATATTACACTACATTTTTAAAATCAGAACTGTCATAAATTGTCATGGTATTAATTGCTCAAATTATTTAGCATATTCATGAGCAGATTAAAATTGAATACTCTTAACTTTTCTTCCAACTCTAGTCACTTTTACAAGAATCTCCTTCTTTTGGCCTGCCATAGTTTTAGAAGTTATACTGTCAAACAATATTACTCAACTGTGTGTATCACTGACAGTCCTTCACCAAAAACTTTAATTTTGCTCTCCTGTTCAACTTTATTTTTATTTCATATGACTGAAAAGGGAACTACAAACACAGTTATAGTCTTAGTGACATTTGTTGTGATTGTTTTCTTGTTATCAACTCGACTGGATCTCTAATCAGCTAAATTGCAAGCATCTGGGCCCTCCTGTCAAGGGTTTTCTTGATTAGTATATGTGAGGTGGTAAAATCTTCCCTAAATGTGTGTGGCATCTTTTAATGGCAGGTCACATAAAAGGATGTTGAAGAAGAAATCTTTGCTTTTTGCCAGTTTGGTTTCACTCTCATTGGCAAATTGATCTATCCTGTGACTGACCACTTCATTGATAATAAAACCAGTTTGGGGCTTCCAATGTAAATTGAAGAACATCAACTCTCTAGGATTCCTCCAAATTTCAGCATCAAATTAGGAATGCTGAGACATTCACATAGACAGAAATTACCAGATGTGGCCATCTCCCGGGCAAGGCAACCACAGTTGAATTGCCCAGACCATGTCCTGTAAGTCAATCTGATAAATCCCGTATATAATCAGCTCTGTTCTTTAAGAGAATCTTACCTTCAGAGACTAATATATTTGTCTTTTAAACTTATAGTTCTCAGTGAGAAAAAGATTAGTTCTGTCTACTTCTCTGGAATTATCTAATGCTGTCTGACTTCTTCTTTGCAGAAGTAGTAACAATGGAAAAATAATTCCAGGAGCATATTAGCAGATATCGTCTCCAGATGGCAGTCACACTATTAACAGCAGGGAAGCAAACTTAAGCACTCAGCTTACATCCGATCCAGCACATAGATACTCTAAGAGAATATCTAAGTTTAGTCATCAATTAAACTCACTCTAAGGGACTATTAAGGTATAATATATTGTCAGTTCAGCTAAATTACACTCTTGAACACAATAGGCTTCATTTTTCTTCTGTCTGTAGCTCCCCCTGTTGGCAATATCACGCTGTTTACCCACTGCATATGGAACGGTACTCAAGAACAGTGGCAAATAACTCATCACCTGCAAGGTCAAGCCATCTTCATATTTCTATCCAGATGCTGTGGGTTACCAACTTCTTATGCAGTCTCTCACAAATGAAATACATTGGTAATAAATAAATTCAGGGAAAAGATTGCCTCATTTAGAAGCCAAGTGAATTCTCTATCAACATCTCTTACATTTCAGATGAGTCCATATAAATCTCCATGAAACATGGGTGCCGTTCATCTCTCAGAGTGTTAATGGCTAGCTGTGGCTTAAAATATTATATTGTGAGTATTTTATTCAGGAGCCACTACAGTTGATTAATTCTCCAGGAGACTTTGTGGCTGTGAGTGGGATGAATTCTAATGTGCATTCCTTTGTTTTAACAGACAAATTTAAAACCTGGATCTAGGATTGGTGAACTTACAAGATAATGCTTTAATTGTCAGAACTTTATAAATACAAGATATTGATATTTATTCTTCATCTTGTTGTTAGTTTTCTATATATTTAAGAAGTTAAAAAATTCACTGATGAACATCAGAGCTCACACTCAGAACATCATACACAATGCACTACACATACTTAGCTAAAAAGAAATTCTGTTCAAACTTGCATCTGTCAAATGACGTTGGAAACATAGAATTCATAAACACAGCTACACTTCTGAATATCTGCATTCCCCATTTCCCCAATTTTCTTATAAAACATAATATAAAGAGATTCTCATTCACCAGCTGCTATCTTTGAAATATATTCTCCAGTATACTATCGAAATTTTATCTTTTAAAAATTGGTAGCTTCCCATGTCTTTAATTCAGTAAAGAAATTACATATTTATTTAAGTAAAGTTTCTTCCAACATAATATATGAAGAAAGCTGTGTTTACAATTATAATATTCTATTTGGTTAACAAAGTTATTTTTAATGTTAAATATAATATTCCTTTTGTTCAATGGAATACATAAGCTTTGGAAATATGTTTTTCTGATTTAAAGACAACTATGTTTAATTTTTTTCTTCCATCATCTTTGTAAAACAATGGGAAATTATATTAAATAATAAAATCTGTTTTGATTTTAAATCTGTTTTTCTGAATATCCTTTGATGTTTACCTATATTTACTAAAGTATTCATATTACATTTATTTAAAACAAACAAAATCAGTGCCTAGTTATCAACTTCTTCCCATTGCCGCCTTAGCCTTATTCATTTTTGTCCCTGGGAACCACCACTCTACCCTTAACTCCTAACAGAACAAACTTGATGCTACTTGATGAAGTAGAATGTTTTAGACAGAAACTATGATTTGTGATTCTTCCAGAAGACAAACAGCAGCTAAAAATACTGAAGAAGGGATAAAGATTTTCATCTATGACACTCTCATAAAACATTTATCTGATTTTATATCTGATGTGACAGTCTGAGTCAACAGTTATTTGGACCATAAGTCCCTTTTTGGCACAGAGATGGCTCTTGTGCTAACAGGTAGAAAGTTTAGTGTTTCAGTTTTAAAAATTAACAAGGCTCTTTGAAGAACAAATATAATTCTCACCTATACCAGGGTTTTAGGAACTTTTAGGAAAGCCTACTAATATGCAATGATCATCTTTAACTTTGAGTAAAATAATATTACAGGATAATAGGAAAATTATTTATAGATAGTTAAATTTTAAAAACTATGCATATTTGAGAGTAACTGAAACATATATGCCTTAACATTGTTGTATATGTGATAGATATCACACCACCATTAAAATCCAGGCACTTAATGACCCAGATTTTCTCCACTTCATAAAACATGATTAGTAATCATATTTTCATACTCAATTAATTCAGGGGACTAAGGTACTATTTAGTAAATTAATTCTTAAATGCAGTAAATTCAATATACTAACATCAAAGTGAATTTGATTAATAAGCATATGTTTGGTTGCTAATCTTATTAGTACATTCTTTCCTGATCCCTGTACCACAAAATGGCTTTTTAACAAATCAAATGTCTCATACTTTGACTTGCCTTGAATGAGACTAAATCAGGTTTCTAGGACTAAGGTGCACTTACCACGTGTGATAGAACTTTGTCACAAAATAAGAGACAGGATGGGTTAATCAGATTAAAAGGAAAGAGGTCTACATCAAAATGACTTAGTTTAAAGAACTAAAATTGAGGAAGATTTACTAGCACATCTGATTGAAAACTCTCTGGCAGAGATGAGGGATGAATGCTATGAGAATTCCAGCCTATTCATTACTATATTTCCTCTTTATTTTATTTTTAAAGTAATATCACAGTGGACATAATTATGGAATGCCATGTGATGTTTTCACATAGTATCTTTCACAGTACTCAAACCAAGTAAACATTTATTTTATCGATTTTTCTTCTTTCCAGTGAAAATATTCAAAATATTTTATTCTAGCTTTTTTTCGAAATGAATTGTGCAACATAATTATAACCACCGCACTGATGAATAGAGTATAAGAACTGCTTTCTGCTACCTTTCAGTAGTACTGCTGATCAAATTTCTCCCCCTTTCCCTGTCTCCCTCTTTCCTGTCTCTGTAACTGCTACTGTATTCTCTACACACACACACACACACACACACACACACACACACACACACCACACACACACACACACACACACACGTGTGTGTGTGTGTGTGTGCATATATAAATTTAAATTTTTCATTCATTTGAGTTAACGTAAATTTTACTTATATATAAGCTCTTCCTCCCTAAGATCTATACAGAATGGAGATACATACCTGTCCTTGGAGGAAATTGTGAGTGCAACTTCCCCAACATGGACTAAAAATGAAGATATGGAAAAATGTTCACTAAAATGTGGATGCAGGATGGGCAAAAAAAATTAATCAACTTTAGCATTGAATAAAATTGTAATATTTTGACATCATTCATATTTAAGAAAGTAAATTAAATTATCAGTATAATACTGGAGTAAAAACTTCAGTATTCTTTATCAAACTGAGTATATGTATAGAATTAATTTAATTGGTGAATGTATACTTTATATGTCAAATTCCCCCTTTCCTTCTAAGCTACTTGAAACTCAACTACCAACTCTTTTAGTTACAGATTCTATATTAAATGTCAAATTAGGAGAAAAATAAACTTTCATCAAACATGTTTTCTAAAGCAAGAGAGTTATATATTAATGAAAATCCAATGAAATAACAATGGACTATATTTTCAGACAGAAATAAGATATGGTATTATATAAGAAAATGAAGCTCTGGTGGCTACATCACATCTTCTTGACTCCCCCTTTGTAATATTTTATTTATTATTTTTATTTTATGTGTATGAGTGTATTGCCTGCATGTATGTGAGTGCACCCGTGTCATGCAATACCACGGAGGTCAGAAGAAGATGGTTTGTAGCTGCCATGTGGGTACTGGGAATCAAACCCAGGTCCTCTTCAAGAGCAGTCAATGCTCTTAACCACTGAGCCATCTCTCCAGCCCCAGTTGACTCCCTTTTTATTTTAGCTACACAATTATAGTGAACACCTGAGTAAATATCAACATACGTCTAGCTTGTTTGACAAGGTATATCTATTTTATTTCCTAAAATTGTCCTTCAAACCTATATGACCATTCAGCATACACAGTGCAAACCTGGGATTGGAAGGAAGCATCACTTAATGAGAGATGATCAATGTGATAAATATCTGTGTTCTGTGTGCAGAGGTATATAGACAATATTTCTGAAATATTCCTATGGAGGAGTGGAACACCGGACACTAAGAATCTATAGCAAAGTTATATATTGTATAACAAAAGTAACAATACTTCTAAAAGATTTGTTGAGTCTGCAGTAATGACTGAGTACTTCCTTTGAGGAAATTTAGGGCTCGCAGAATGAAGTTACCAAAGTATGTTTGATAAGTATGTTCTGATACAGGCACAGCTGCAGTGCATCAGTCCTTTGTACCACAAAAATAAAGCATTTTGGATTGAAGCCAAAGTAGAAGACAAAAATAGTAGATTATGCAATGCCTGTCTCAGACCTCTACTAACTTGCCTTTGCAGCAATTTTCTCCTTTGTATTATTTCTACTATCTAACAATAATAGTGGACCAGGGAAACAACACAAATACTAGCTACAATATTAGGGAGATTAGATAGGAGAAAGAGAAAAAAAAAAAAAAAAACAGGAAGAACATTTAGTTTGAAATCAGTAACAGATTTACATGACTAATTTATCCTACATTCTTAAGACTTCTTTTTAAGAAATCACAACCAGACAAATACCTGAAAAGTTAGAGGCAGACTGGCTTTCATATGGGTCATGATACCATCTGTTCAGAGTGAAAGGTGAAATTCAGCAGATGTGCTAATGCAACTTCCCATCCTCATGGCACTTAACTAACACCATCCACAGACATGGGGGAGATTGCTTGCTGACTGTGACATCTCAAGCACTAGCAGAATGGACCTCATGTTTATTACATGAATCCTCTTCTATGAACCCGAATCCTACTTAGTTAAATAATTGACTCTCAAAAATTTATGAAACCTAACTCCAAGACTGATACTGAATTGAGGAGGGGGGCATAGCATGAGTCTTCTAGACTTCCTTAGTTAAAACAGTGGATCAAGGAGGCCCTTGCTGATATTCAGAGAATCTGTAACATGAATTATATCTCTTATTATTTATGATATTTTCCATCTCTTTGTGACAGTGCCTGTTCCTTTTCCATATGGTTTTATTCTTTTTAATTGTACAAAGTAAATTTATGCACCCAAACTCTGTCTCATACTGTGCTTTTGGTGAACTCAAAGACTAATACTTATAATAATCCATAATATGTATTATCTAAGTTCTTCTTTCAAGTAGTATTTTATTCTTACTTGAAAGACTCTGGGTTGGTAGTTGGAAATAACTGTAGGAAATATATGACTGCACTTATGTTCTGTATTTTATTAGAATCTGAACGTGTTGAAGGAATTATGCTTGGTGATTTGGATAAGATGGAGAAAGCAAAAGTGAAACTAATAAAAGTCAAGGTATTGAGAACCCTGATGATTCAGGGGCAACGTGAATATAAGACATGCATGCTACCGCATGGCAGTGCATGAAGAGTGTGTTATGGCTTCAGTAAGCACATCTACACTGCAGAGTTAAGCACATTTACTACCACTCAGCAAGTATCTTCATTGTACAACCATAGACAAACAAAAACTTGATGAACGCTAACCATATACAGGACATTCAAACACATGGAATTTTTAAAATATATATTTTTATTGATTTTTTTGAGAATTCCATATAACGCATTTTGATCAATTCACACCCCTCCCATTTCTGTCTCCACTTCAATGCCACCCCCCCTAATTTCATGGCTTCTCTTCTAGTTTGTATTTTTTTTAAGGCCTATCAAGACTAATCTGTGCTCTCCAAATGCTTTTGGGTATGGGTCTATCTCTTGGAGTCACGTCAACCTACCAGACTTCACACTGGTAAGGAAAACTTCCTCTCCTCTTCCAGCAGCTATCAGTTTACAATAGATCCTCAACTAGGACCTCCCTCCCCATCCATGCTGAGTTTTGTCTGGCCTGGTATTACACAGTGTCTTGTGCTTGTTTTCACAAACACTGGGGACATATGTGCAACTACCCTGTGGTGTCTAGACAACACTGTCTCCTTGCTTTCAAACATCTCTGGCTTTTATATTTTTTTCTGACAGATCTTCCACATTGATCTCTAGGTCTTGGGAGGAAAGGGTGTTATACAGGTTTTACGTTCAGTACTCAGCATTCTGCAGTGTCTTATTCTCTTTATGTTGAACAGTTATAAGGCTCTGAAACACATGGGATTTTTGCAGTGACCATATCTGATTGATAAAACTACACCATTGAATAATCTTGTAGCTCATCCCATTCTAATAAAAATGTGGGAATTGCTGAGTGTGGTGGCCATGCCTTTAATCTGAGCACTTGGGAAACAGAGGCACGCAGATCTCTGTGAGTTCAAGGCCAGCCTGGTCTACATTGCAAGTTCCTGGCAAGCTGGGGGTACAGGAAGACCCTTTCTCGGAAAGAAAGAAAAATAGAACAAAAATTTTTAAATGTGGGAATAGTTTTCATTATCAATTTTCTCACTTTTCTATATGTATATTCTTAATTAGGATTATATTAATTTAACAAGTAAATCTAATTTTATGGATTGAGATCCAGTGTGGTTAGCTCTTGACATAGATGTATCAGTTTCTGTTTCAAAGTCTTTCAAGGTTGTTTATAATCGTGATTTATGTGTGCTAGGCATTACTTTTTCAGAACATTTTCAGTGTGAAACATGAAAATAAAGATTTTTCCATTCTATTTCAGATGGGATATTTGGTTAAATATTTGGCTAAAATTCTTTGAACATTTAATTACTTGTTATATAAAATTCTATATCTTATTGGGTTTGGGAGGTATCAGCTCCTATTCTTAAGTAATTTTCTTATGTTTAAATATCTACATTTAATCTATACAATTAAATATCTATATTAATATCTATATTTAAATTGCAAATATTCTGATAACTGATGACTAGCCATAATAAACTGGGCAGTAATTTTTTGTTTTGTTTTCATCTTGTTTTATTCCTTCAGACTTTTGTTTAAACCACTATCATGTACAGTTAGGTTAAAATAAGTTTCATTATCAAAACTGAGAGGTTATAAATCTTTTAACTTGTACTACATTCCAATTTCTTTTAATCACTAAAGTCACAGTTCAGAGACCAGCTGCCTCAACAGAATGTGTCTGGCACAGGAATATACCTGGATCCTTACCTGTCACATTGCCTGCCTTGTCAGGAGTCAGAATTCACATCTTACTCAAAAAAAGATTCACTGTTTTACATAATCAGGATTACACTAGTTTCCTAAATTAACTCAAGGGTTTAGTGTACAATTTATTGGCAATTCAGTCAGAGGAAGTGAGTGGGGTGTATTCCCAAGCTTTACACTAATAAAGTATAAATAAGAAGGAAATATTATCAGCTGAAGTAACAGTTTTACATAGGAGGATCATGTTTTAGAGTGGCAATATTTATTTTCCTTGTCTTACTCAAAACAACTTATCTCATAAATTTTCTTATAAGTTTAGAGTAATATTCACCTATATTTATATATACATTTTGACACTGTGACTTTTTTATTTTACCATGTAATTTTTAAAAGGAAGGAAGTAATTTATGATAGTATTTAAGAAAGAGTTAGAACAGAATAGGTAAATACATTTTACATCTGGTTATTCAATTCAGGTGCTTGGCCAAATAGGTATGTATATAGTGTTCACATGTTCAACAATTATATTAGTAGTCACTTGTATCTCTTCTTACATCCTATGAGAAGAGTTAACTCCTAGAATTGATGACGCTGTTACATAGCTTTTTATAGAAAATGAAAAAATGTGCTTTTCTGTAATATTTTCAAGCTATCCTAAAATCTTCACACATTAATGAAAAAAGGTTTGTGAATAAAATGTAGGAGAGAAAGTGAATTTGTGTGGTTAGCACATTAAGCTAAGAACAGTATAGTGTCAGATACAAATAGTACGTAAACCCAAGTAAAGCTTAAAATAATAAAGGGGAATAATACAGCTACTAGAATAAAAAAAGGTGATAGTAGGCAAGACAATAGTAAAATGGCAAAATGATATATTCAAAAAACTCTAGCAACCACCTAAGATTTAATATGATAACAACAGTGAACAGGTCAGAATGCAAAATGGGGAAAAAGTCAAATCTGTTAGGAGGAAAGAACGAAGTAAATTCAGATAAACGGAGAGAGCTTTGGACAGAATATATCAATTAAGAAGCTAGAAACTGATAAATGAAAGACAAAAGGCAGAAGCTGAACACTAGAAGCAAATATAGAGACTTTATCACTGGGAGGAATGGAAGAAGGGAAAGGAAAGATAAGAAAACAGGAAAGAACAAGATGAAAGAAATCAATCCCACAAGAAATGTGACTCTTGTCAGTTATAGGTGGGAGAGATGTTTCATTTCAGACAACAGGAAATGAAAACTTGGTAGGTAAAAGCTGAGTGACCCTACCAAGATTTTAAATGAAAAAGTGGCCATTTGATAATAAAAAATAAAATAAAATAAAAATTGTGATTTATGCTTGAGCCAAGTATCATTTGCCTGAGTTTCTATAGAGCATTGCAATTTCAGAAAAAAAAAAAAAAAAGAAGAAAAGAAAAAAAAACAACCGACAGAGAAGCAAATTAACTTTGTTCTATTATGTAGTACAGTTTTAAGTAATAGGACCTTTCTTGTGAGGTGTGTAAATTACTTTCTTGTCCATCTCTCTGATGTATTAATAAACTTTTAACAGTCATTATCCTATTGGACTTCCTTGGGATATGGTAGTGGCCTGAGTGTGGGAATGTCTTATCTATGACAGAAAGGGCAATCCAAACACATCTATGAATTCATGTCTTTGCTTACACACACATATGCATTCCTAATTTATACCTGTCATTGTGCTAAGCCTTAGGAATTTAAAAGGGAATTGGGTGTAGGTTTTTCCTTCAAAATGTGAATTCAAACAAACAACAACAAAAAAATCCAGGGGTCAAAGAGATAAGGAATCAAGGTCATTACATAGAGATTAATGCTCTCAATGGTATGTTCTCAGGTTAATATGTTGAGAGAAAATATTTTTTGCAGGCTAACAAGTCAAGACAAGGGCAGAAGGTAGAGAATCTGTGAATAACTGAGAGGGCATCTAAGAAAGGGAGCTGTAATTTCATTTACATTTCAATGAAGAACTAAGTGACAATTATTAATGGGTCTTTAAGCATTCCTGAACCTTTGTTCTCTTCTATGGTTAGTGTTTACCTGTGGCTTCAGATAATTAACTTGACTTAAAAACAAACAAACAAACAAACAAAAAATCTACAGTTAGTGGTGATTAGTGGGACATTTTTACTTAAAGCAGAGGCATACAGGCAACACGTTTAAAAGAAAAGACGAAAAGATTTAAGATGAAAAAACAAATGTCACCATTCCCTTAAATTACCATTTTTGTGTGAGCTTCACACAAAAATGTTTGGTATAAAACACCCACCCTGCACACAAACACACTCAGTTTTAGACACACACACACACACACACACACACACACACACACAAGCATATTTAGAAGCAGAAATATCCTTAGAATAAACATTAGAATGGATCCATTTTGACAAATTATAAGTCTTTATTAAGAACAATTTCAACTGTCAGCATCAAGGATCCAGATTTCCACCTACTTCTATCTTCCTTGTCATCCCCTATCTTCTTTGCTGTAGCTTTTGCTGACTCATAGCACGCACTTTTTAGATTCTGTCTGACTTGTGTGTCAACTACTGTGATAACTTCTGAGTGTCTGTGCCATTAACTAACAGCTTGACTAAATTTAGATAGCTTTCTTTTTATCTAAATTTCTAAGTTTTGACCTTCTGAGTATTAAAATATTCATTTTTAGGAAGCTTACCAGTATAAATTTTCTTCCCCTTACTCAGAATTTAAACCTTTTCCAAGCCTTTTGCAGATTTACAAGCTAGGATTGTCTTTTGCAAGGACTTGGGAAATGTCCCTTTGAAATGAGATCTTAAAGAACAAAGAACCCCAGTAGCTCACTCTCTGTCTGAGCAAAGGATCTAACAATTTATCACCAAGTAGGAAGCACAAATACTTAAATTATATTGGTTGTTCTCCTTATTAATGTTTTCCACTATACTTCAATTAATTCATTCCAGCAATAAACAAAAGGTGAGTTAAAAGGAAATATAAAAAGAAAAGAAAAGAATTACAGAAAATTATCTTCCCTTTTGTTTAATAAGAACTGAGCTCAGCTGCTAGAAGAATCTTGAGTCAACTGCAATAGCACTGAATAAAATATCCCTTCCTTGTTTAAACCAATTAGCTAAATTTTTTTTGGTTTTTGTTTTGTTTTTAGGAAAAAAATAGAATATTAACTCAAATGATATGCACATCTTAATCCTGAAACCTCTCAATATTTCTTTTGTATATCTCAAAATGGACTTTATAGATATAAGTACATTACAGATTTAAAGATATTTTCCTAGATTATATGATGAGGCCCAATCTAGTGATCAGAGTGATTATATTTGAACTAATCATGCTTCAAGAAAAATAGATAAATCCCCCCAAAAATCCAATCTCACTTATCAAGATTTGTAGACTATAGAATGTGCTTGTTACAAGCTCATACATATGATTTCTTCTACAGTAAAAGAACCTAATATACCTTAGTAATCATACTCTCCAAATGATGGAGTAAATTGGTGAGATTATATACATTCTACATATTTTGTTAACTAATTTTCAAAAGGCTCTAGAGAATCAGCAACCAAGGAGTGGCCAGACCTACAAGCAACTTTTGTTTTTTTTTTTTTTTTTTTTTTTTAAATCAGGTTTTAATCCCCACTCCATCCGGTTGTATCCTTGAAAGCAAAGTCAGAGGACAGAGCATTAGAAAAGATGAATAGAAAGCAATTCGAGGCATTATGTCTTAAAAATACCTATGTATCATCAAATTATATTGCATGAAAATCACAAAAATTCAATAAAAAATAAAATTAAGAAAATAAGAAAACTGTTTTTGTAATCACTTATGATTTTATAATACACTTAACAGAAAACTCTTAAGTAAATTTCTTTTTAACAACTAGAGTTGATTAAAATATTCCACATGTTTTTTAAGACACCATCCAAAGAAGCTTCATTGTCTTTGCCTTAATTGTTACTCCGAGGGTGGTGAATTACCCAGACTCATAAGAGTCCCTGAACCAATGTCAACTCAGCTGAGACTCATGAATTACTGAACAAATAAACTGTTGTAGCGCCAACTGTTTGCATTTACAGACTATATTTCAGTGTCTCACATATGCTAAGCAAGTCCTATACCAGGGAGATACATCTTCAGTGTGCTCAATTATTAATTTTCAATCTTTTAGCTATTTAAGGATAGGATAAGGTCCAGTATTTCTGACCTATTATGCATTCTTTCTGTGTCCATATGAAACAAGTTGGAATATTAATTTATCCTGATTTCTGTTCAAGAGTACTTGTGATATCACAATTATTTTATATTATTTTACATAAATGTGATATAAATCCAGCAATGTAGCCTGGTACTAAACTTGCAAACACAGTTTAAAAATGTATGGATTCAAAGGAAAGTTCTGCATATTGGGTATATTTTATTTTCTGTTAATTTGTTCAATCAAGAATGTATAGTAATTAATTGCTAAACATAGTTCTCTCTTTCCATCACTAAAATTAGTTCATTGGATAAACACATTTTAAATTGTGAAAATTGAATCCCTACTTATTTTAAGATAGTCTAAGAAAAGTGAAAAGCTCATTTAATTAATTTATGCTGCAATTCATTTCTCAACAACTAAATTTTATAATATTTTCTGGATTATCTAAAGGGATTAAAGGGGACCTTTATGTGTGTACCAGCAAAAGTAAGTAATAAACAGCTAACACTGGAGATTCATATATTACATATAGGGTTGGAACTGACTTAAAATATAGCTACTAATAAATTATGGTATATGCCCTAATTACAAAGCCAAGCTAGACTTTAAAACAAACAAATTTATTGATTTCAGAATATTATACACTATTATCAGTCTTTTACCTTTTTTAAAAAAAATGCCTGCATATTGAATCCAAACCATGCCTCCCAAGTGTCCCTGGATATGCATCCATCCCTTGGAATTTGTTAATATACCACACATCACACCAGTATGAAAAACTGAGTCTCTCTCCCAACATGCATAAATTGTCAATAGATTCTCAGTTATAGCTAAGATTTCTTGCCCACCATGCTGGGCCTATGTTTGGTTCCAATTTACATAGCTCTTGTGCGTGTTCTCATAGGTGCTGTGAATTCATACGGGTAACAACATATTTTCTTTGCATTCATCCACCACCTTTGGCTCTTACAATCTTTCTGCCCCCTTTTCCAAAACTGATCCCTGAGCCATGGGAGGAGAAGGAGCAATATAAGTATCCCATTTAGGACTGAGCACTCTGCAGTCTCATATTCTCTGAACTTTGACCAGTTGAGGGCATCATTATTAAAATAGACCTCTACTGTTTTAAGTAGATATAATGTATCTCTTCATATAACAATAAAAAATAATACAATACATATATAAAATAAGAGGAGTTTTTTGGGGTTTTTTTGAGTAAGCACATTCACACTCTTTTCTCTAGGCAGTTTTTGTTTTGTTTTAATACTTATGAGGTCATTGACATGAGTCTAAGTCCATATGTTGAGTTCCCATAGAAGGAAACAAAATTTTCCTTGGTATACACACTGAAAACTAAGTAGTAATGTAAGAAATCCCCAAGGCTAAGTTTCAATCAATTCCAAGAAGTGAATCACTTGGGTATCAGTCAGTTATAGGAGTCCAATTCATTCCACCATGCCCCAATAAGGCAAATGCATCATGCCACATGGCTCAAGTGAAGTTAGGCCAGTGAGACAGAATACAGAACAAAAAAATATTTCAACATATTTTTGATTGTGTTCTCTCTCTCTCTCTCTCTCTCTCTCTCTCTCTCTCTCTCTCTCTCTTTTTAAATCAGTGCCCCCGGAGCTTCAGCTGATACAGAACTTGCTATGTAGACAAAGTTGGTCTCAATTTCAACCAATAATATTCCCCTGCCTGGTGCCAAGCTAGTGCTGGGATTAAAGATGTGTGCTACCATGCCCAGCTCTCAAGCACTCATCTGATCAAATAAAGACAGATGAATTTGTCTAATATTTTTCCTTTTAAAATTCATAAATAGTACATGGATTTTCATGTGTTTAATCAGTGGAAGCCAGTCTCTTTTGGCTTTCCATCACAGATAAAATCTCAGGTCCTTTTGATTAAGAACAGTATATATTTTTAAACATATTATTCCAGCTTAAGAAACAGTGCACTGATTGAACTCTGGAAGGGCTTTTAGCCTGTATGATTTACTCTAATAAACATTAACATAATATAGTGTGTGCATCTGTATTTAGAAACTTTAGAAGTTTCAGTATTAATTTTGTGATGGTAAGATTAAGCTTAAATTGATCTATCAAATACTGTGTAAAAGGAAAGCACTCTATAGATACTAGAATTCAGGACATGAGATTTAATTTTTCAAAATGTCTGTGTTGTCTCAGGCAATAATTTACTATATGAAATACAGTTATAGAAAATTAAGAAAAGAAGTGGCAAAAAGGACATAGACTTAAATATATAATAACAAAAGACCAAATTCTATTCTTAAAGCTTCACCACAGAATATAGGTGGCAAAAGCACATGCAAACAAAACGATTGGCATTATTTTAAACAGTTCTTTGTAACACTCAGGAGGAACTAATTAAACTTATACTAAACTATCTTGTATGGTCCTGAAAATAATCTATGACAGTCATACATTTGATATTGAATGTGTACATTTATTCAGAATAAAATATATAGTAAGCAGTTGTAATGTTAAATTTACTGCTGGAAGACACACATGGTGTCCAAATCCCTCCTTCCAATGTCCTTATGACAATCTGAGGTAGAATTTTCCAAAAACTCTGATTTTAGGATCTTAACAAGTTTTTTGGACTTGTTATCTGAGCTTGGGGTGCTGGTTTACTTACAGAAGAGTGGGAACCCCCCAATTCATAAATGTGCTCAAAAGTCTACACCCAACTATAATTTCAGTGGCTTCCCAACAGCCACACAGAATGATGAGAGATTGGCATCCTGGATTTCCTGGCTTATATTTCCATAGCCTTGCCCCTTAATGGGCTTGACTCCCTCCACAGAGCATGGGAAGGAAGTGGGACCATGGCTTAACAGAGGAACTGCCATGTCACATCCACCCCTTCCTCTGGCTTTTACAAACTTTCCACCACCTCTTCCACAAGGGTCCCTGACCCTTGGATGGGGTGGAAGATGCAGGGTGATTGCTCTTGTATTATGGCAAGAACAATCTCTCTTGTGTATTGACCTCTTGGGCATCCCTATCATTCGCCTCCAAGACATGGCCACTGATCTATTTCAGTGGTGTTTCTCCTACTATAAAGACAAAAGGAAGGAAGTAGATACATTTAAGCAAACACGGATGTAAATACAAATGCCTAGAAGATATCCCAGCATGTGTACCATATTCATTAAACAGTATACTGCAATAGCTTCCCTGATGGGCTCTGTAGCCTTCCCTGACACAGGGGGTTGGCCTAGTCTACAGCACAAGATGTGTGTTCCACCCCTAGGGGCCGGCCTTATCCAATTAGAAATTTTTCAGTTCTATATATGTTACTTGAGCCACTATTGCACTAGCAGGCATTGCTTGGAAAGTCCACAGTGTGCAGTAAATGGGGTTCATTGTTGAGCAGAATCATAGGGCATACTTTTTTCACAACTACCTGCATAGTACCTTCTGGCACTATGAAAACCACCCATACAGTGGCATGGAGTTTTAGCTCAGTCTTGGCTCAGTCTCTTCTCCTTTACTCACAACATTCATGTCTTCAGCAACATGGCCTTACCTACCATTCTAGTGTACAACTGGCATTAGTGGCAAGAGCCTTGGTTAGTTTGAGAGCCTCTAGGAGCTCTCTGACCAACAGCTCATAGAGGGGGCAACCCACATCTGATATTGTAGTTTTTATTAACAGTTGTATAATTTTGGGAGCCTCTGTTTTCATGTTAACCAACCATAAAACTCCAAAGAATCTTACAGCTATAGCTGGCCTTTATTTCTTCAGGTATCTTTCAAAATGGGTTTGACATCTGTAAAACACTCAAAGTTTAAAATCGTATGTTAAATCAATCATAGACAAGGTCTAACACAGCATGGAAGGTTTTATCCATTTGTATTAATTGCTTTTTCTGTAGATCTCTGTTAGATACCATAGCATGGGTAAGAGGCATTAATTTGGTTAATTCTTTACTATCTTTAGTTATCCCTTTGGAGTCATTTTGTATTTTTGGGATTTTACATGGAGCCTTTTGTATCTTTTTATCTTTGATGACACTCATGGGTGCTGGCTCAAGTTGCCTGGCCCTGCACCCAACTAAGGAGGCAGGGGGTTTCTCTTGTCCCTGCTGCACCTGTTGGTTCCCTGAGTCAGGCAGGCCCTGGGTCTGCCTCCTGGCTGTAGCCATATCTGCCATCTCTCCATTGACCATATCGAGCTGTAGGGCCCTGGTGGGAAAACTGCCTCCACCCCTACCATAGCCTTTCTCAGGAGAGAAACGTACCTTATTTAATCTTTGGGGATCCTTAACCACCCAATTTTGTTTTTTAATCCTGGGACAGTTTTTATCCTCCAAATGGCTTTTGTGAACTGTTCTTCAAGTTTTGAAGCCTTCTAGAAACTCCTCAGTAATGAATTTGGTTTTCTATCAAATTATTCTTTGGGGATTTGGGCTCTACATAAATCTTGCCACATTTGTTTCTGAGTATCCCAAACGGACCAGTTTTTCTGCCTGGTCTTTTTTATATCTCTTGTAGGTTGCTTTATTATCCTACAGACATGTTTTACATGCAGGTTTGAGTCAGTAGATCTGCCAAAGTATCCCTCACTTTATAAAGATCCTGTCCCATTGAAGGACTTAGCAAAACCATTAAAGCTCTATACCATTCTTGAGGTCTTAGTTGAATTAAGCTTTCCTTTATATCTTTACTGGATACAGCCCTATCAGTCCCAGTGAACTAGGCATTATATATTGCTTTTCTCATACCCAGTTCTCTCAGTAATGCCTGTCCCTCTTTTATAGTGCTCCAGCCTCTGCTAATCACGGGAGTCTCCACTGGTGATGACCATGTATCTTTAATACCTTGCACAAGCCATTCCATTAGGGACTGCTCCCTCCTGTATTGGCCTGGGTTGAGCTGCCTATACCTCACAGATGGATAGGTGGTTATTTAACTGCACTGTGAAACTTCTAAAGGACTTAAACTGACATTATTTGCTTACATGTCCCATATCCTCATGAGCCATGTGGTGAGGAGTCTTTGTTTATTTGAAAGTTTTTCCTAGTTTAAACATCTCCAGTGTGGAGTATTTTTCTCTTAGCTATAGCACTGTTAACTATTTTTCTTTTCTGCATCAAAGGTTGTTGAATCTGAGGTACACCTTTAGCTACTATTATTTTTAGGTTCTTTCTTTCCTCATTACTATCTGTCTTTTTCCTGGGTCTTTTGACTCCTGGTCCCCTAACATTATCCCATTTTTCCTCTCTCTTAAGCTCTGAGGCTGAAAATGAATTTGTCAGTAATTCCTTAGCCTCTTCAGCCTCCACTGGGGCTGCCTTTGTTTCAGACAAACCTTTTATTATGCAAAGTGGCCACACTCCCACTCTGGGTTCTCTGCTTACTTTCAAGGCTGGTAAAATTTTTTCTATGTTTTCTATGACCTTTAATGAATCTTCACCTACCAGCAACTGAGCTATTTTCCTGCATTTACAGGACAGCTGTGGCCCAGGGATTTTCCCCTTTGAGCCTGTCAGCATCTGCAAGGCCTGCAGCTTTTTAGTAACATGCTAACCCACTTGTTTTCCCAGAGTTCTGGGGTTTGTCGTTTCCAGCATCATCCTGCCAGACTGCCAATTCTTTCACTAAATATTTCCCTTTGTGCTAAGAGACCCACCCTCCCACTCAGAGTCTCCCAGTCATGGCCCAGATTGACAATAACCGACATAAGGAATCCCATTTGGATTTTGCATAGTTTATATGACATTTAGGAGGGGGTGACTTACAGAAACACGGATTCTTACAGGCTTTCCCTTTTCCATATTTGAACTGCACATGCCATCCACCTTCTGCCCCAGTCTTCTCTCACTTGGTGTTCACCAATGCTCAATATGGCAGCAGCTCCACCCTTTTTTCCCAGTGTGCTCTGAGTGCTTCATCTTACCTCACTGAGGAGCCCCCAAGACACCAACCCCACCTTTTGCCCTGCTCTATTCCAAAAATTGTGACTACCCCATTCACAGCTGTGCTTGAAAGTCCATACCCAAACATAAGTCTTCCCAACAGCCACACAAAATAGCAAGAGAGCAGCCTCATGGTTTTCCTGGCTTATATCTCCATAGCCCTACCCCTTAATGGGCTTGACCCCTTTTGCAGAGTGTGGGAAGGAGGGGGACCATGGCTTAACAGAGGAACTTCTGGGTCACAGCTATGGTTGTATAGATGGCTCAGAGGTTAAGAGGGCCTACAGCACTTATTGAGGACTGGAGTTCCACTTTTAGCAGAAATGTTGTATGATTCACAATCAGCTGTAACTCCAGCTCCAGTAACTCCTACTCCAGGATATCTGAAACCCTCTTCTGATCTTCAAAGTCATCCGCATTCAAGTGCACGTACCCCCACATATTTATACACATAATTAAATTCAAATAAATCTTTCCAAAAGCATATAATAAGCCAAAGATAAAAAATAGTGTATAACAAATATTTTAAGGCAGTCAGCCATAGCTCCCAATAGAGAGTCCCAGTCAGAACAGAGTGCCCCTTAGGGTGAGGCTTCCAAGTAAAAAACAAATAACAACAAATGGAAATATCATCAAATTGAGGGCTTACAGTCCTCCAGAATAAATTCACTGAGGAAGTTGAGGCAATCAGCAGCAATTCCCCATTAATCTTTCTCTCTGCGGTTGAGCTTCCCTTGGGTAAACTTCTGACTTCTTGTTCTCACTGCAAGCATTTTTATATTATGGGATTAAATAAGAGAAACATCTGTGGAAAGTAGTTTACATTCTATCTATTCTCAAGGACACAATGCTTTTACTCATGATCACTTTTACTGTGCTCCTTCCTCTCTCACACAAGGAAGGGTGGCCAATCCATTCTCCAAAAAAGAGTTGTATAGGACACTAAACAAAAACATAACTAGGAATGAAGGGAGGGGGGCAACCGGACTTCCAGATTCAGATTCTCAGTAAACTCAAATAGTACATGACAACTGTGTGTGCGTGTGTGTGTGTGTGTGTGTTGATCATCTATTGTTTACAAAATCCTTTTTTAAATTTAAATTTTGTGAATTCATACAATCTATTATGATCATATTTATCTCCCCTCCTCTATTTGCACCCCCTTAATACCCCTTGCTCAATTCCATGCACAAATACACACACACACACACACACACACACACACACGTAATCAAACTTGTGAATTTGTGTCTCCAAATGTCCTTCAGTGTGGATCTATCCACTGGAGCATGGTTTACCTATCAAAGGCACACACTTAAGTGAGACAGATTCTCTCTTTCCCAGCAGCCATCAGGTGGGGCTTCTTATCCAATTCCCCACATCTATGCTGGGATTTTTTGTGCTTGATCTTCTGTGGTAATTGTACATCAAGCCACAATTGCTATGAGTTCATATGAGTAACTGACAAGATGTCTGAAAAACTCCATTTCCGTTTGATTTTTCACCACCTCTGGCTCTAACTGCTACATCTTCTGTAATGATCCCTGAGCCTTTGGAGACGGAAGTTTGAAACAGACATTGAACAGTTTGAGATTCAGGGATAAGCACCTTGCAGTTTCTTAAATTCTGCATTTTGGCCAGTTGTGGGATTCTGAGCTAATCACCATCTCTACATAAGAAAGTTTCTCTCATGAGAGTTGAGAGATGAATGAGTATAATGATATGTCATTAGTAGTCACTTTAATACTGTATCTCTTTAGGAGAATCATACTATTGGGTTCTCCATTCTAGCCTGTAGACTGTCTAGTCACACTACTAAATCCCTTTTGAAAAACTTATATAGAAACAAACCACTATAGAAGCATCTTAAAGTATATACAGACACATTATAAAAGAAATTTAAAGGAATTACCCTATAACAGAGAGACATCCCCCCTTATTAGACACCATAGGGTAACAAAATATAAACCAAATGTCAGGGGTAGAATCCCTCTTTGGAAGGTGTTGATCAGGAGCTCCAAAGACAGTCACACAACACAGGTCATTGTCCTTGCTCTTGGTTACCCACCAGAACCAGACAGTAATACTCTATTGCTAAAGACAATACATACAAAAGCCCTATGAGAGAGAGAGAGAGAGAGAGAGAGAGAGAGAGAGAGAGAGAATCAAATTGGTACTTAATTCAAAGATTCATCTCTACTGGATAGGTTTAATAGTGCTAGAAGGTGTTATAAATATTACCAGAAGATCAAAAAAAGTTAATCACTATCCTTAATCAGTTGGGAATCCTGCATTCTTCAACAACTGGCCTAGCAAGATATGACCACTGGTGTAATAGTGGCCTGAATATTATGGGAAGAAATAAGCAATTTCTAATTGTATTTAAGGTCAGCTTCTTACAACAAAGCCTATACCTGATATTGATATCAGGCCTAGGAAAATATGGCTAGACAGGCCACAGGCCATAAAGGAGATATAGTATTATGATTCTGATACCTAAACATAGTATTTAAGAAACTCCTAATGACAAATTATTATATCCATATATTAATGCATCTCTCAACACTCACCAGAGCAGTTTCCTTATGTAGCAGATGATTATTAACACAGAAACCCACAGTTGGCCATCGTGCAGAGAATAGAAAACTGCAGAATGCTTATCTCTAAATCAGACACCTATATCATATTTTCTCCAAATGCTCAGGGATCATTGCAGAAGGGACAACTGAAAGTTTGTAAGAGTCACAGGTGGTAGATGACCAAAAGGAAAAAGAGTTTTCCAGACAGCTGGTCAGTTACTCATATGAACTCACAATAACTGTTGTACAAGTATCACATAAGCTCAAGGCAGACAAAATCCCAACACAGACATGGCTAATTTGGTAAGAGTCCCCAAACCTATCTGATAAACTATTGGCATTCAATGGCTACTGGGAAGGGAAGACTCAGTCTCATTTATGTGGTGTAAGTGTGTGGCTCTTGGTAGGTTAACCATATTCCAGTGAATGGATCCACAGTAAAATGGAAATGCTGATTTGACTCTATTGGCCTCTAGAGAATACTTTAAATTGGGAGGGGGATAGGAAGGAAGGATCCAAATGGGGAGGAGATCTAAATATGATCAAACTAAATAGTGAGTACATCCTGGTTTACATGCTGTATTCCAGGTGTGCTGGGTCTAGGGAAATTCTATTAAATCATTATCATCATCATCTGCAGCGGCAGCCAGGTGTGGCCACCCCTCCACTCTTCCAGTCCTGAGTGCCGTCTCCAGCGCTGCTCCTTTGCTCACAAGGGTGCTGCCTGCAGCTGCTCTCTATTGGCGTGGTGCTGATCACACAGGGGCACCGCCACCTGCGAGCCAACGGGCACTGCCTCCGATGGCATGGGCGTCATCTTCTGGGTGCCACCCCGATAGCGCTGGTGCTGCCCTTCGCTCCTTGCTGCTGCCGCAAGCTGTGGACCCCCTTCCACTGACTCAGTGCTGAGGCAGCTCTTCTGCTCACCCTGCACTGCTGTTCTGCTCCTTGTGGTGCTGAGGCCGCTTTTCTGTTTGCTGAGAGCTGCCTCAAATCGTTGCTGCTTCTGCCGGATCCGGACCCCAGGGCTGGTGAGGAGACTGTGTCAGTGGAGCCCCATTCAGACACAGGAGTCCAAATTCATTGATGCAGATCCGGTTTATTGTAGAAGGGCACAAGCTTATAAAGGGGTAGGGGTCCTATCAAGAAGTTACAACTCAGATCTTTGGCAGAGCTGTGTCCTATCATGACATTGGGAGTCAGACTCCTCATTAGCATAATGGGTTTCAGGTTACTTAGGTTCCAGTTTCCTTATAGGGCCTGGTTTCCTGGGAACCACGTGACCCAGGCTGTCTAAGTGTTGCAATTTCGGATCTCAAGGGTGGTGATTAGGGAGTGGCAAGCTCTAGGCATCAGTCTTATGATCTGCCAATGGAAGCAAATGTCACAAGGCATTCCTTGTGGCTCCAGCGGCTGGGCCTTGCCTCGGGCTTGTTGTATGGCTGTCAATAAGACTTTCACCCTAGGCTCAAGCCTGTCTCCCACAATCATCCATCATCATCATCATCATCATCATCATCATCAATTTTTATTGAGAAAATTAAAACTACTTGGAGGGAATTTCAGCAACTCTCCACCATCACATCTTCATCTTTGACTTTTTATACTCTCAAGCTAAATTGTCTATGAACTTATAAAAAATAAATTCTCTCACATGTAAATAAGTGAGCCCATATGCTCTGACTAAATCTGGGACATAGATCAAGGCATTCTCAGCAATTACTTGTACATCTCCAAAATAAGGCATTTTTTTCATTCCTCTTCTATTGTGCAGTGTCTTCTACTTTTGTTATTTGGCCAGTTTACCACCATCAAAGCTGTTTGTTTTTCTCTCCATCTAACTTATTTTCTTCCATCTTTTATTGAATTGTTTTGTTTTGTGAGTTTCTTTTTATTACTATTTATTTTTTATTTATTTATTTATTTATTTATTTATTTATTTAGAGACTAGAGTCTCCCATATCCCCAGCTGGCCTGGTACTTTGTTATGTAGATCAGGCTGGTCTTCATTTCACAGAGATCCACCTGCCTCTGCTTCCACAGTGATGGGACTAAAGACATGTGCCACAATGCCATCCTCTTTTTAACCTATTGAAGTCATGCTTCTATATCCAGATTTTCAAAATATTCCTTATTCTTTTTATTTTATGTGTATGAGTGTATTGATGGGATGTGTGTAAATGTACCCATTTCCTGCAATGCCCTCAGAGGTCAGAAGAGGGCATCAGGTCCTCTGGAACTGAAGTTTCAGATGTTGTTAGCCACCATGTGGGTGCTGAGAACCAAACCCAGGTCCTCTGCAAGAGCAAACAGTGCCTTTAACTGCTGAGCCATCTTTCCAGGCCCCTATATCCATTATTTAAAAAAAAAAGCTCTTATTACAAAATTTCTGGTTTGTAGTTTTAAATTCAATTATTAGTTCTCTGCCCTCAATTACTTGCATTAGCAAGAATATTAAGAACAGGGTGTGGTGATGCATGACTTTAATCCCAGCACCTGGGAGGCACAGGTGAGTTCAAGGCCAGCCTGGTCTACATAGTGAGTTTCAGGACAGCTGGGGCTACAGGGAGACCCTGTCTCAAAAAGACAGAAAGAAAAAAAAAATGCCTTCCCATATCTCTGAAGAATTAAGCATTTTTAAATTTTTTTTCTTTTTCATTGATCATTTATTCTGTTATCACTTGGATTTATCTCATCCCTTAAGTGTTCTAAACTACAAGAGTTCATTTTTGATGATTTCTTCCATATCAGAGCCTTAAATGATATTTATTTTTTTATGGAATTTGATATTGCCAGCATCAAATCCTGCCCTGAACTGCTTCAGAGGAAAACATGCAATTGTCTGTTTAAAATATTCACTCGATTTCCTGATCTAAATGTCAAACTTAAAAGATCCAAAATTGAGTTTGTGTTCTATTAGAGCTCTTATGTCACTGATGGCTTCTATGTCCTTAAAATTAAATTATTAAACTAGTCTTAGTTGTTATTACATCCAACTATCTACTCTCATTAAGAAGTAAAAATATTTCAAAGAAATTAAACCTTTCAGCTATATCTGGGTCCTCTTCATTTCTCTTAGAACTCAGAATAATTCTATCAAATTTTCCTGCCTGTGTTATCTTTCAATTACATCAAGAATCAAGGCACTTTTTTGCATTGAAAGTACTATGATGCTAATCCCTTAACCCATGTACGATGGCTAGATTGTTTCAATAGTCTGCTAATGAATCCCATTCCCAGCTTCTGCACCCTCCTCCTCCCAATATCTTTTTGGTGATGTGATTCATAGTTTCACACATGCTAGGCAAGCCACTAATCTTGGCTCATAGCCTGCCCTTTCCTTTACCATAGTATTTATAAATAGCAGCTGGAATGATCTGCCAAATACTAAATCAAACCATCCCTTTTCTTTGGATAATATTCACAAGTGCCCTGTCACTAAAATCGAAGCTTAAGCTAATTAGCATATTTTTCTTAACTTTCTGAGACTGGATTTTATTTTGTTCTATCAGCTGTAATATTGGAACATTGACATACTTATTAAAGAAGTTGTAAGAGTTAAATTAAGATAGGCTATTTTTATAGTACATGATAAGAAACAACATTCAATAATTAAGCAATTATTAGTTTCATTATGTATGTTTATGGACTAGATCTGTGTTTGGTCTGCAATATGCTGTCCTATGGTATGTCTCAAACATAGCCTAATATTAGAGTATTTTCCTTCTATGCCTTCTAAACCTCCATATTTGTGAAGGTTGTGTAGTTATAACTCCTTTCTCTGGGTATTAAACAACACAAATATGAAATTCTTTCATTTAATATACTAGCATAAAATATTAATGTTTGCTTAGTATAGCACTCTGTCCAATAAAGAAAAGCATTTCATAGGATGCTTGAGTTCTTTAAGTTAAGGTGTGACTTTATACTTCAAATAATGTCGGAGTTAAAAAAAAAAAGAATGTTCTCTACAAGATGCTGATTTTGTATAACTCACACTTTACAGTTTACAGTGGTGTCACTCTCACTGCAGGGAGAACCACTTGTAGGTACAATAGCGGGGGTCTCTCCCTCTCTTTGTGGGTAGTTGGCCACCAGTCCACAAGGGCAGGGGGAGCAGAAGCTGTGAACAGAGTCAGGACTGCCAGTGAGCACTGACGGAAGAAAGCCCTTCTGAGGAGGCTGGTTCCACGGCCCAGTGAAACAGAAACAGATCTAGATGCAGTGATACAGCTCCAGACTCAGTGAAACAGCTCCATTTATTCAGTGGGAGAACTAGAGAAATTATAGTGTGGAGGCAGTAGCCAAAGCCTCAGCTGATAGGTGCTCATAGTATGCTTTATTTACTTGTGGTAGTGGGCTCCTATTGTCCGACTATCAGGCAATGCCTGATTATCATATAGAAAAAACCTGGGGGTAGTTTTTACTCCAGGTAACTATGCCAAAGGTCATGTTCCAAATAAGGTCAGGCATCTGTGCTTGGTGGCACTTTCCAGGTAAGCTAGGAAGAGAGCAGGAGGCCCCCTGCTGAAAAGGGGAGTCCTTCCATTTGGCGCCGAGCCCCTTAGGGCTATCCGGACATGGAGAACTACAACCCTGACAGCAGGGTTTCCCAACATACAATGTGCTTTTGTTTCACGTCAGGAGAGCACAGCTGTCCCACTAAATTTTCTCTTTCCTGCTCTCTGTTTGACCTGCACCCTTACTCTCTAAGGATCTCCTGCTCCTGAGGCGGGTGCACAGACCACGTAACAAGTTTTTATCTTGGGTTTCACTTCGTTCATATGATAAGGAGAGAGGACTTACAAAGAGAGGGCGTCATTCCAATCCTGCCCACAGTCACGCATAGGTTTTGCTGTGCCCCATGGGCACACAGTCTCACCCTATGTCTGTGGATGTTCCTTCTAGCTTCCATGCCTGCAGGATGCCTCCGCCACTTCCTTTTCCTGTTCCAATTTTGCTGAGGCTAGCTCTGGCAGCTTGAGTTCTGTGCAGGGTCCAGAGGGTATTTGCGAGGTCCGTGGTACCCCTCGGGGGATCCAGGGCAGGCTGACTCAAAGGCTCACCTGCTCCCAAAATGGCTGCCAACTCATCCTCCTTTTTTCCCAGTGTGATCCACTTCTCTCTTGGTGTCTAGTGCCCTCCCCCCTTTTTCTCAAAGGATCAATTTACCCAATGGCAGCAGAAAGGAGTTCGTGAGGAAATCTATTTGAAGACAGTTTCAAACAGTTTGAGAATTTACAAAGCACTATAAAACATTTCTTATTGATTTCCTAAAGTCACCATCTCTGTAAACAAACAAAGTTCACATTTTGGGCCAATTTTATTTGTGTGATTGTGATTGTGTGATTGTATGGTTGTGTGTGTGTGTGTGTGTGTGTGTGTGTGTGTGTATGTGTTATCTCAGGAACTTGGATATGCACATTTTTTACTGTATTTCTAATTGCACAGACACCTTTGATAATAAGAATTCTCCTTCATTTATCCATTCATAGAATTGTCTCACGTTTAAGCACAGTGAGATTAGATTGATGGAAGAATGTAGTGGGGGGGGGCTCTTATATAATTTGCTAAATATAGAAACAAATAGCAAAGCAGAATTTTCTTGATCAAAAACAGGAATCCAAATTATACAGACCAGTTAACCAAACTGAAACAAGACTAAGAATGAAAGAATATCAATAAAGTTGCGAGTAACTCATACCAGAAAATAAGTGCTTCAAAAATATTAAATGAGTGTTGGAAGTGGTGATGCGTGCCTTTAAACCCAGCACTCAGGAAACAGAGGCAGGTGGATCTCTGTGAGATCCAGGTCAGTCTGGTCTACACAATGAGTTCCAGGAGGGCTGGAGCTAGGGAGAACTTGAAAAAAAAAAATAAAAAAAAAAAAAATGTTCACATGAGTTATGAGATGCAAATATGAGTATACAATGTCTTCAGTGTGAGGACATATGTGAAAACATTTAAGTCTAGTTAAATTTTATGGAGGGCAATTAAAGAAGAGACTCACACCCACACTTCCACATACAAATACATACAAACACACACACACACATATAATGTTGTAATGTTGACCTCACCTGCACATATCATACATACAACACACACACACCTACACATACGCACACATAATATATGTGTTTAAGAACTGAAAGAGAAAAACAGATGTAAGAGAAAAAAATGTTTATTCATCGACCACTATGAATATAGCAGCATAGATTTTTTTGTCACAGTTCATCATAATGCATATTATTTTTCCTACAAATAGATAAGTTAATGAATTTGGAAGTTAAATAGACAAGTAAATGAATTTGGATATATGACCACAGTGGCTTTGAATTAATATTCAAATGCTATTTAAGTGATTCCTCAATTTGTTTGACATGCAACATAGTTTCTAGATTGCCTGGCTTTTGCCTTCTGAATGATCTCTATCAAATTATTGGTTTTATCATAAAACTTACAGTAAGAAATTTCACACTATAGTTTTGCACTGAGCAAAATGCATACGTTAAAATATGCTGCATTAGCAAGCAAACACCATATTTCCTAACAGAATTAAACAAAAACAAGCAAATTTAGCTCTGCACAAGAACAAGTTCAAATGAGTATGTAATGGAAGTTTATTGCACATTACATAATAGAAAATATCCAAGGATTTACACTTTAACACTGGAAAGATTCAGATGTTTCAGATGTACATGAGTGTATTGCCTGTGCATGCAATTGCATCCATGTTGTGCAATGGCTGCAGAGTCAGAAGTTATGGACAGTTGTTAGCCACCATGTGGGTCCTGGAAATTGAACCCATGTCCTCTGCAAGAGCAGCTGGTGATCTTAACCACTGAGTGATCTCTCCGTGCTCCATCTCCAAACTCTTATTTCTAAAATTTCCAACTTTCTCCAATTTGGACCCACATTACCTCAGAAATAACTACCATAACTCCCACCACCCCTCCAAAAGAAACTTTTTCTTTCTCACTTCAGCATCAAAACTGTCCCACTTTCCATTCTTACCTAAGGAGGAATTCATTAATGGATTTCCTGACTAAGAAGTTAGAATATTAATGATAAAATTCACATCTCAATAGTACCACCTGTTGAAGAACAAGCTTTGAAAATATGAGAGTTTTGTAGGTGATAATGCGTCATAGGCCACCACAACAGAATTGTTTCATTGTTTCTAACATCTGATTTTTGCTTTATAAAGTAAACTTTCACTGAACACTTATTAGTTTAAGTAAGATGATGAGAAGATACAATGGCTGATTTTATTGAAGTTTCTGAATTCTAGTTTTACAGATTTCACATGTCTCTATGAGTACAAAACCTCTAAGGCAAACCTTATCAATTTTCAGCACAAAAATCATCACTACAGAATGATCAAAAATGTTTTTTCATGTTATATGTTTTACTTTGTATCCATTTACAGACTACATAGATCAGTCACAGTAGTTTCTTCAGTTGTCAAGGTCTCTATAGACTCTGTGTCTATGTAAATACATATGGCTATTCCATGTCTATTCTCTGTTCCAGTACTAGAGTGCTTAGGATATTCAACAGAAATTTCAGCATGCATGGAGAAGTATGTCTGGATTTCCACACAGTAAGGCTGCATCATCTTCATAATTTATTATAATATTTACTGGTTGATATAATCATGGAACTCATGTAGCAAATTACTGCTTTATTGTTTGAGAATAAGAGCTTATGAAATTATTTCATATATGGTTTTTAAAATGATACATAGTAATATAGAGAGTAAAGCTGAAGAGAGCCAAAATTATCACTGCAGTAGCCAAGGGAACATAATGCATCCACCTGACCACAAATACCGATGGTACTGTCAGTATAAATAAACACATGGGCAGAAATGAAAACAGTAAATGAACACAGTAGGTATTGCTGAGGGACAACTCCAAACATCAATTTACACTGCACATTTTTTTTAAAAAAGTTCATTTCTTTTAGTGTTCGTATGTGTTGTATGGAGGGGAGAGGATAGATTCAGGAGTCATTTCTGGTCTTCCACCTCAGTGAGGCTGTGTCCTGTTTTCTTTTCAGCATGCCTTTTCCAGTCCAGGAAAACTGTTTCCAGAGCTTCTAGGCAACTGTCCTGTCTCCACCACCCACCTTGTGCTCTTACCATGTCCGGCTCTATACAAGGTTCCTGGAAATTGAGCTCAGGTGCTCAGCCTTGCACTACTAGTGTTTTTACCCACTAAGCCATCTCCCTTTCACACATGGAAAACATTTATAAGTGCTAATGAAGAAGTAAAAATTAAAATGACATGTATTTATTTACTAAGATAAAGACAAATTGCTTTAAGATAATTTTTATCCATTTCTATTTCTCTGAGAAAATTGTGATAAAGAAGATAGGTCAAACAAAAACATATGGACCATTTTGAAATAATAATTTAGTTTAATTAAATTTTCATGGTATCTTAACATCAAAATATCTCTATTTGATTATATTAAATTAACGTTTTTTTCATTTCATTGTTGCTCAAAAGTGATTAATTTAATTTTACTTTACTTTAATCATAAGGAACAAAAATAAGTAAATTAAATGTTACACAAATATTAGTAAAATGCATCATTCCAATAACAAAAGCCACAGATTTATTTGCTTTTTACAAAATGGGAACAGTTGTTGTGACTTATAAGTGCAGTAATAATAAGTGTAGACTTATCAGTCTAATCTCCCAAAGCAGGTTAAAGATGTCAATACTGCAGCTTCACAAAGAGAGAGTTTTGGAAAGGTTACAGAATGGTCTTCTCTGAGGTCTTTAGGAATAAGGATCTTGTACTTCCCTGAAGGATGTGATCTACACTGAAGGAAGTGAAACACAGGCGAATTCCAAGGTAACTTTTATTCCTATTTTTATGTTATAAAGCATTTGTTTCTGGTAATTGAATCAAAACAAGTGAAATCAGAGAGACTGACCAGACTGCAAAGAGGAGACAATATTTCAGTGATTCTGGGGAAGCATCAGGGAAATAAAGGAGTGTGACTATGGAAGAAAGGGAACTCAGTAGGGCCTGATTATTACTAACCCCAAATGAACATGCCCCTGGTATGGAGAAATTAAATTTGGTTTTAGTTTTTTAGTTGTTTTTCTTTCTTTCTTTTTTTTTTGGTCTTTTTGAAACAGGGTCTCTCTGTAGCTCCAGCTCTCCTGGAACTCACTATGTAGACCAGGCTGGCCTTGAGTTCACAGAGATCTGCCTGCCTCTGCCTCCTGAATGCTGGGATCAAAGGCATGCACCAAGGTTGCTGTTGTTTTTAATGAGTGTGAATTGAAGTAATGTAAAGAAGAGCTAGCACAGCTAATTGAAATCTATCAGAAAGCATTACATTAGATGCTGTGCTTGACTCTGTATAGGATCAGATTAACTGGACCTAAGGCCTTGACCTCCAAACTCCTGCATCTGCTTCATGTATATACAAGCTATCAAAAACAAAAACAAAACAAAACAAACAAACAAAAAATTTGTTTCTGAATCCTAATTTGTAAATAACACCTGTTCTTTCATTAATATTAAACTTGTGATCTCTTATCAAATAAATAAGGTCAAGAAATAAGAGAAAATACAAATACAGAATAATTAATCTTCTTTGACAGAAACAAAAATGCATATGTAGAATCTTCCAGTGCCCAAAGGAGAACACAATCAGAGTGTGAGATGCCCGTGGGAATTTTAATGAGATTTTAAGTGTGTATAGCACATATTTCAAATGATATAATTTTCCCTGATGTATTCTCAATGTTAATAAGTTTATCACAAAAATGTGCTACTGCTTTCAATATAATCCAATAATTTCTCCACAAAAAGCCTTTTACAACCTCACAAGAGAGTAGAGAGAATTACTTGTGACAAACTTGTGTTGAAGAGGACAAATTCTGATGTGAACTTTGCTAATGGGCTTTCATCCTGTGATGGATATAAAATGTGGGAGGTCAGCAGCACCACCTTAGCTGAAGGAGAATGTAAGGACACACTATTTATCCATGTTCACAATTCATAAACAGAAGACATTTTGTTTCTGTTATGATAAACTATCAGCAAGAACCTCAATGGAAGGTATTTGCATGCCTCCCTCCTTTTTCTAATAATTTTATTAAATTGGCAAACATATACTTTTGTTCATGACATTTGATAAATATACAATGAATATCTCTGCATAAAAAATAACATTTATTTTCCAAATTGACATTAAGGTCCATAAATATGTTGTATGTGTGTATGATATATTTAGCAGGAAATACATATATTCTTAGACACACATGTATTTTTAATCTACAGGGGAGTAATTATTTCTGTATTCTATATCTGATACTGCTGGTTCAGGCACAATAAAATCAGTCACTAATACACACACTCTGCCTATACTACATTCTTACTGTACAAACAATGTTAGAAACATTTTGAAATTGTTAGGATTTTAGTATCATACCATGATCCAGGCAAGCTGATTGAATCTTGATTATTTTGGGTGCAGAATGCTTGAATAAGACTGAAGTCTTTGGGAAGACTGAAAAATCCTAAGGCAGATAGTCTGTGATAAATTAAAGTTTTAGGGATTGGAGAGATGGTTTAGTGGTTAAGAGCATAGGTGCTTTTCCAGAGGACTCCAGTTTGGTTCCCAGCTCGAAGACAGAGGCTAACAACTGTTTGTAACACCAGGTCCAGGGAATCTGATGCCCTCTTCTGATGTATGTGGGCTTTGCATGACCCAGGTGTGCATACATACATGCAGGCAAAACACTCAAACACATAAAAATAATAAATAAAAATGTTTTAAAAATAAAATAAATTAGATTTTTGTCTTCTAAGAAAACCAATCACATTTTTTCAGGAAGAGAAAGAGAATGAGTAAATGTTCAATGTTCATTAAAACATCATGTCTCCTATTGTTTACCTTATAAACAAATTCCCATATACTCATATAGTAGCCTACAAATTATTGAGTTTGAAAATCTCAAGTTCCTTAGTTATTACAACCATGGTTAATCAGCAATTGGAGAGGATACCTTGAGAGCTCCTGGTTGAAAATTCAGCCTAACTCCTCTGTGACTTTATAAAGCCCATTCAGTTATTTACACTGGGCTCAAAATTATCATCACATTTTCAATGATCTGTTCTGTTAGATTGGTGCTTTTATTTTAGAGTATAGTATGAAAACACTATTCTAGTTTAGTGGAATTGAAAAGGATGAGAATAGAACATGTCACATTGTGGAACATCATTTAGATGATCTAAGAATAATTTGGCAGAGATGTGAAAAGAAATGTTTTCACAGGGAAGGCTATAAGGCATATAAAACATCTTTGTATTTCATTTATTAATTCGTCTGTAGATCAAGATTAATAGTATTTCAGAAACAGGGATTACACACAAATAAGAAGAGCAAAGCCCATTATAATCATTTATGTGAATTAAGAACTAGGATGTCTCAACTCTCAGATTAAAGTTCTCCATTCTTGAGAGTCTTTCTCATTTTCATATCAATGGAGGACTTCTAATGCAGACTGCACATTAAAGATACCATTCAGTCTGTAGGATATGGTGCCTTTGTTCTGAACATATTCATCCAACTCATTAACCTTTCCCTGTTTCTCTGAAGTCTGTCTAGAACATATATAGTTGTTCCTTTCAATGTCTGGAAAGGCAAACCATACTTGAAGATCACAACTCCCCATCCTCTGCTCAAGTTCCTCTTTACCCTTCTCCATATCAGCCCCTCTGTCTATGGTTTGGATGCTGAATATCTTCCAGGGGTTCACAAGTAAGAGTTGGGGCTCAGTGTCATAGTATTTGGAGGTGCTCATGGCCATGAAGGGATGAGGCCTGCTGGAAGCTCTTTGGGTCACAGGGGGCTGCAAGTCAAGTAGCGACTGAAGGAACCCAATATGTCTTTCCTTCACGGGACTGATGTGAGGTATAATCAGTTATGCTTCACACATTCTTGCCATATTGGAGCAGTATCAATTACCAACACCGGAGGCCCAATCAATTATCTTAGAATTTAACCCTCCAATATGACAGCTAAATAAGACTTTTTTCTTTTCTTTTCATGTTTTAGTGTCTCACCACAATGGGGCATGGATAACTAATATTACTCAAGTAGCTTTACCTTAAGTTCAACTCCCACATTTTGTAAATTTTCCAGAATTTCATTTGGGACCATGATCCAGTTTCCCATGATAAGACTGGTTATCATGAGTACTTACTTTTGACTCACTTCCTCTCTCAGTTTTGCTTAACATTTTCCCAATTTGAAAACAATGTTTTATGCAGCTCCCAAATGACATATAAGGTCTTATATTCTGTTCTCAAGATCTGTCTGAGAGCAAACCTACTCATGCTATTGAAAGTCTGTGTTTATTAAATTTATCTTTCATGAATTAGAATATAATAAACAGCAAAACATGATCTGTTACCGAACACCTGTGTTTAGAATAATAAATGAGGTAAACATGATTATTTATGGAATTGGAAGTGCTTTTATTACAAGGAGGTTTGCTAGGTATTTTGGCCAAATATCTAATCAAAAGAAAAAGAAGACTATGAAGTCAGAATTTTAGTTGTTTGATGATGTCATTGTTATAATGTTACAAATATTTAAAATAACTCAGAAATATTTCTGCAATGTTATGGGTATTCAACTGTAAATGCACATATTGCAAGAGTCTAATATAAGTAAATTGCTTTGTTTTTAAGTGGCTTCTAATACCCTATGGTGATTTCTTTCCATGTATCCATAGGGATGGAATAATAGTCACTGTGATGGTGAGATTTAATTGTTATTTTGACAAAACCAATGATTGCCTGGGAAGAGACTTGATGGGCGATTTCTCTACATTGAGTTGGTCTATGGGCACGTCTTTGATGGGTTAGCTTAAGGCAAGGATGCAGAAATTTTTTGTGTACTGAGTATGGCACCAATCCTAGGCAGGGGGTCCTAGACTGCATAAGAGTGGAGAAATAGTTCTGAGAACAAACAGGCAAACAGGTGGAATTGCATGTAGTCTTTCTCTCTGCTCTGTTCTGTGGATGTGATGTGACCAGCTCTCTCAAGTTTCTGTTGCTTTGAATTCCTTGCAATAATGAATTGTAACCTGGAATTGTAAGCTGTAATAAACATCTTTCTCTCTTATGTTTGTTATGGTAAAGCCATTTTTTCACAGCAGCAGAAAGAAAACTAAGCCAAGCACTGCTATAGTAAAATGAAAGCAGAGAAGTGATACATTGGAATATTGATGATAGAGAAAAAGTGTCGTACCCACAATTTTGCTGTCAAATTAAAATTGTGCAATTTCTGTTATTAAAATTAGATGTTATGATAAATAAAGAATAAATTGTAAAGTTAAGCATCTTATTTACATAAAGTGTTTGTATTACTTATTTTTATGTCATTGAAAATTACTTGATGGAAGCAAGAGAGAAAGAATTTATTTTGATTCATGGTTTCAGAGGGCTCAATTCATGTTTACTTGACCAAAGGGCAGAACATCAATTTGGCACAGTATGTAAAAGATAAGCTCTTTCAGAATACCCACAGAATGGGAGAAAATCTTCACCAATGACACATCCACCAGAGGTTTAACATCCAGGATATATAATGAACTCTAAAAACAAAGAATAAAGAAAGTAAGTAACCCAGTTAAAAAATGGGCTAAGGAGCTGAATGGACAGTTCTCAAAAGAAGAAATAAAGATGGCTAAGAAGCATTTTAAAAGGTGTTCAACATCACTAGTAATTAGGTAAATTCAAAATAAAACCACTTTAAGATTTCATCTTACCCCAGGCAGACTGGCTAAGATTAAGGGAACAAATGATACCAAATGTTGGAGAGGATGTGGGGAAAGGTGAATGCTCATCCACTCCTGGAGGGACTGCAAACTTGTACAACCCCTATGGAAAGCAGCACGGAGAACTCTTAAAAAACTACAAATGAACCTAACATTTGACCCAGTTATACCACTCCTTGGCATATACCCAAAGAACTCATCCTATTGCAGAGACATTTCTACATCCATGTTTGGTGTTGCTCTTTTCATAATAGCTAAAAGATGGAAGCAATGTAAGTGTCCCTCAACTGAAAAGTGGATAATGAAAATGTGGTTTACTTATGTAATGGAGTAGACAAAGATGAAATCATGAAATTTGCAGGCAAACGGATGGAACTAGAAACTGTTATACTAAGTGAAGTAACACAGATTCAAAAATAAAAAAGAGATAAAAAAAGTGTATGTTCTCATCATATGTGGATCCTAGCATCAAATTCTTATAAGTGAATATATATCCAGACATAAATACAGGAACAAGGATAATGAAAAGGAACCAGGGAGTTATAGAAAAGAGAGTCTGAAAGAGAAGAACAATAGGAAACAGGCGTTAATAGGGGAACTATGGATAAAAATGTGGTTATTTTAAGGGGAGGGGGAGGGAGGTTATACAAGGAATCTAGGGGATAAAGGGAAAGAAGGAGCTCAAGAGAGGTGGGACCATAGGAGAAGGGTATTATTAAGGGAGAAATGGGAAAATGGGGGTACTTTAAATTGGGAAACCATGGTGGAAGGGTTAGACAATGCGAGAGATAAATAGTGCCTAGCTAGGTTTTAAAAAATCAGAGGTTACCATATTACTACAACAACCTACTGACAAATTATACATGCAACTAGCTCAAGGAATATATCTAGGCAAGGTTTATCTGAGAACATTTGGTCTTTCCCAAGATTTATCTACATGGCACATGGTAATTAAAAGTATCAGACTGGTAGAGCTAATCTTCTTGTATGTTTAACAGCCATACTTTGAGGCCTATACTAATTTGGTCAGAGGGACATAAAGGACAGATTTAATCCTTGCCCTCCTAGGTCGATTAAGTTCCAGGGGACTATGAGCATCTCTCAAAATGTCCTGTAACTGTGGTGAGTCACCTGTCCTCTTGCTCAAGGAGGCCATGGAGACCCCAACAAATGAATTTGAATCAGTGTCCAGTCCATATAGAGGAGGGTCAGCAGAGATGAAACATTTCCACCATGTTTCCAAGTGAAGCTAGCCATGGATAAGCAGGACCTGTGACTTATCTTCACATAGGCGGAACTGTAAAATAAAAAAGCCACGGGCTCCTCCCAAGCTCATGTGACCCCTGAGGAACAAATCCTCAAATGGCCTTAAGAATGAAAATAAATTGGTTTATTTCGGCCAACTGTATGGTTTTAACACCCAAAAGGAAAGTATAACCAAAGATTAAATGGGTCAATATAGCTTTTTAAGGGTTCATGTTTATAGCTAAAGGCTACATAATAAGAAACAATGCCAGGCAGGCAATACCTTCCTTTGAGTTATTGGCCAGGCTGGCCCAAGAGAATCCCAGACAGTAACCCAGCATAGAACTGTAACCGTAGATAGGCTAACTAGATTCAGCAGATGGACAAGCACTAGGGAATGGCTGGGGGAGCGGACAACACAGTGGATAGTAACAGGGATGACAGAGTATATGAGCTCTAGTTGGGGGGGGCTATGGGATGGTGCCATTTGGGAAGTGGGTGTATAGACGAATAAGATTGCTTGGGATGTTGTGTATGATATACACAAAAAAAATCAAGAAATAAAGAAAGCATGAGTTATATTTCAGGAAGAAGCATAAAAATTTGCTTCACATTAATTAGTAGAGGTGAAAAACATTACCATTGAAATCTACTGGATGACATTATATCCATACTCAGGTGCCAAGGATCTGAGTGTAAGAGACTGTGACCAGTAATAAATAGATACATAAAGATTAGAGATGCATGTACAAACAGCTAAATGTTAGCATTGTGGCTCACGCTTTTAATCCCAGGACTCGGGAGGCAGAGGCAGGTGGATCTCTGTGAGTTCAAGGCCAGCCTGGTCTGCATACTGAGTTCTAGGACAGCTGGGGCTACAGGGAAACCCTACCTTAAAAAGACCAAAAAAAATTCAAGTGCCAATGTCTCAGTGTTAGTTGCATAAACAATGAGTTTTTCTGTAGTAAACAATGTATTTTAAAGTGAAATGGAGATCTTTTTTAAAGGTTAAAATCTCATTCAATTTTATGTCTTATAGGGTTTATACTGAGTTCAATATTGTGTAACTATATTAATTCAACTGTGAACCTAAAAATTTATAGCCACTTTTGAAAGAGATATACCTTTGCTCTGGGAATTGTTATTGAATATGTTAAAGCTGTAACGAAATGTTTCTTCTAATCATGTGGTTTTTAAATAAATAAAAAAAAATGCTCTTCCTTTCTTAGTAGACAAGAAACACAAAGAAGTGAAAATCAAGAAAAGGTAAAATGTAACCTCAAGAGCATATCCCCAGTGAACTAATTCTAACTACTGGGCCCAATTGCCCTCCTTTCAGCAGCTCCAAATAATATTTTTCTAAGATAATCTATAATTGGATCAGCATGCTCATGATCTCATTATCTCTAAAAAGGCAGTCACAAGCATGCCAAACTTCTAATACCATAGGCATTTTTTTAATATTTTAACTGAATTAAAAAAAATATTTTATTTATTATTTTTATGTGTGTGTATTGCCTACATGTAGGTAAGTACACCCATGTGTGCAATGCCCGCGGAGGACAGAAGAGGCTGTCAGATCCCCTGGAACTGGAGTTATGGACAGTTGTTAGCTGCCATGTGGGTGCTACGATTCGAACCTAGGCCTTCTGCAAGAACAGTCAGTGTTCTTAACCCTTGAGTAATGTCTCCAGCCCCTTAATTGAATTTTTGTGCATTTCACACAATACATCTTGATCATGTATAGACCCCTTCTCCTATCTGCACCCTCACATACCTCCCCAACAGATTCCATTCTTTCTGTCATACATGTTAAAGCCTATCAAGTCAAGTTTGTATCTCCAAAGGTCCTTTGGTGTGAGTCCATCCAAAGGAGCCTAGCCAACCTTTTTAGCATCATTACCTTAAAGAAGACATTTTATAGATATAGATGATATAGATATAGATATAGATATTCTAAGAACCTTAATATTGTATCATTTCACACAATATATATACTCTGTAATTGTGAGATCAAATATTTATGTCACCATTTTTTGTATAACAATTTTCTGTTTTGATGCATTCTATAATCCTACAGGGAATCTCCTTATGACTGATGATGTTCTTAAAAACTTCATGAAGTCCTTGAAACTGACCAAATGCTGTAGGCCTCTCTCTTCCCAAGCTTGTATAAGTAGTAAAGACTACTGAAAGACACTCTCAGAAAAGTTGAAATGCCTAGAAGTAGCTCAGAGCAGCCAAACTGCCTGGAAGAGGCAGAACTGAGCTGCTTGGAAAACAGAGCAGGCAAGTTGGCTGTAAAACAGAGACAAGCTGATGTGTCAGGAAGACACTCTTCAAACTACCCAACTGCCAAAAAGGCATACAGTGAGCTACAGTATTTCAGTTTTCATAAGCCTTCATTCATGCTGAAGTGGGCATTAACGATGCAGCTGTCTTTGAATCATTTCTGCTCTTCTAAGTAACACCTTAGCTGTACTTTGTTTTAGTAACCTGATAATGCTCATTTTCTCTCCAATGTGGCTTTTGTGCAATCTTCACTTGTTCTGTTTTAAGTTTGTTATTTGGAGTGAACAGACGTTTACTCATGTCTACGAATGAGTAGTATCACTACACATTATCACATACATGCAGATTAGAGACACATGCCAACATCTCAGTATTATTAGCAAAAACAATGAGTCTTTCTGAAACAGTATATTTTAAAATGAAATGGGAATCTTTTTTAAAGGTTAAAATCTCATTCAGTTTCATGTCTTACAGGGCTTATACTGAGTTCAATATTGTACAACTGTATTAATTCAACAACGAACCTAAAAATTTTATAGCCACTCTTGAAAGAGTTGTATCTTTGCTCTGGAAACTGTTATTGAGTATGTTAAAGCTGTAATGAAATGCTTCTTGTAAAAATATATAAAAAAATCTTATAAATAAATGATAAATAAACAAATAAATAAATAAGTAAATAAATAAATAAATCAAAGGTGGGCATGGTGGTGCACACCTTTAATCTAAAGACTTGGAAGGCAAAAGCAGGGGATCTCTGTGTCTCTGTGAGATTCAGGCCAGCCTGTTCCCATAGTAAACCCAGGCCATCTGGGGCTAACAAACTGTCTTCCTTGCTGACCTTATAGAAATACACAATTTGTGTGTTTAGAAACTATGGTAAAGCAAATTAGTAGTTTTAGACCTTAATGGATGGACTTGCACTGGGGAAAGTCTGAGGACACTTTGACACAGAGGGCCTTAACAGCGATGACAGAGTATATGGGCTCCAGTGCGGGGAGGGGGGCTATGGAGCTCCAATGAGGATGGGAACAGGAGTATAAGGATGATTAAGATTGATTGAGATGTTCTGTATGAACTACACACAAATTCAATAAAAATATTCTACAAAATTATTAATCTTAATAATTACATGTGTATTGTTTTGTATAAATAATAAATGAATATGCATCCACACATTAGATATATGTGAATATAAATACATAACAGTACATAATATATATTTAATCCCTTTTAATCTTTGCCTTAACATTGGAAATCTATGTCATCCATATATAATAACTTTGACTTAAGCTTTGGAAATCAAATATATTTAGCTAGAATTTCAAAGTAATAATGTTTCAGATGAAAGTAGAGAGGCTTTTACTAGAAAAAAATATATATCATTGTTAAATAGAGAAATTAATATTCTCATTTTGTCTTAAAAACCTATTATGTTAAAATAATCATTTCCTTTTTATAAGTAATTCAAAGTTAATATTTGCCCTTAATATCCAAAATGAAAGAGTTTAGTACGCCTCCCCTAATTCTAAATTTATATTGATTAATGCTTCCAATTTTAATTAGAAAGCTGCTTGGAAATAAAGAAGGAGACAAAATTAAAGTCAGGGCATTCATATGTTTCATAGTGAATATATATTTTAACAAAAGTCATATAATGTGTACTTATACATGCAGAAGAAAATAAAATAAAAATAGACTGTTTATAATAATTACTGAGCATGA
>NW_008349353.1:3072642-3097523 GCF_000622305.1 Nannospalax galili
ATTTTAAATACAATAATTTTCAAAATTATTTTTTAACATTTTTGTTGAATTTTTGGGAATTTCTTACAATGTATCTTAGACATATTCATGACTTTCCCTTATCTGCACCCAAATACTACTCCCTGCTCAATGCCACATTCTCTCTCTCTCTCTCTCTCTCTCTCTATATATATATATATATATATATATATAATATGTTATGTGATGTATACATACATTATGTATTTTAATATATCCATAAATACAAAAAATAATTGTAATTATATATGTATGTATATATGTAGCAAGCTTTATAGTGTCTAATTTGTATTTCCAATTCCCTTTGTTGTAAGTCCATCTGCTGGAGCCTGGTTGACTTACCAAGAACCATAGCCTTAAAGAAAATTGATTCTCCTTCCAGTAGATTTTCTTTACTAATGGTACCTCAGCTAGGGTTAAGCATTCATATCTACTTCTTCATTTTTATGCTGGAATTTTATCTGACTTGATATTACTTATGTCTTGTAAATACTGTAGCAAGTGTTGTGAGTTCACATGACTTACTTCCCAGCTGTCTGGAAAACACTCATACAATTTTCCACCCCTCTTCCACAAAGATTTCTGAACCTTGGGAGGCAGAGGTTTGATATCGGTGTCCTATTCATGGTTAAGCACCCCAGGATCTCTTATTCTCTCTACACTGATAAGTTGTGAGTCTCTGTTTTAAACTCTACATGTATAGCAAGTCAATGCATTAGTGTACAGGTATAACAATAAGTCATTAGTGGTTGTTTTAATATTATATCCATTTAGCAGATTAATATTAGTAGATTCTCCTCTATGGCCTGTGAACTGTATAGTCACATGTTCCTAAGTCTTACATTAATATGAGATAATGGCTTCATCTTGTGAAGAGAACTCTGTATTCAGAGTGTTGTAAGTACGAATCACTCATGTCATTTTTGCACAAGTGGGGGTATCTTCAGGCCACTTGTTATTGTATATCCAAGGACTCAAAGCTGGGCAAAGTTGATGATTACTTTCTCTTCTAATAGTGTGTATCACAACTTCCAACATTACCAAAGATAGTCAATAAAGATGAAGTTCTGAAGTCAATACCAGGTGATTTCTCTTTGTTATACAGCTCGTATATGTAATGTTTTCAGCATTAGGGTCATACCTTTAAATTCTGAAAAATAATCAGAATCAGGGGCAATAGCCAGTATTATTTGAGTGTCTATGGGATTCCTTGTCAACAACCTAAAAATAGATAGTCCTTCCATGGCATTGTGCTTTTTATTTGCAGTGTATGGTTGGGAAATATTCCCTTGTTATAGGGTAACTACATTTAAACTTTTTTATACTGTATATGTACATAATTCAAGAAGCTTCTATTTTAAAGATTTTCATAGGACTTAAAAAAAAGTATTTTAGTGTTAGGTACCCTCCTATGCTCCTTCCTCTAGCCTGCTTTCCATTTCTCCAGGTCATTTAACAGTTCCTGTTGCTCTATCCCTCTTTATTATTCTTAGCACTGTATACCATCTCCCCTCCTATGAAGCCTCTCTCCATGGCCCCTTACTAATTTCTTGACTTCTATGCATTTTCAAATTGAAACACATACACATAAAGACTCAAAGCTAGCATCCACTTACAAAAGAGAACGTGTAGCATAAGTCTCCCTGGGTCTAGGTTACCTCATCCAGGATGATTGTTTCCAGTTCCATGCATTTACTTGCAAATTTCATAATTTTTCTTTTCTTAACCACTCAATGATATTCCATTGGGTAAATGTCAAAGAGTTTCATTTGTCTTATTAGCTGATTGACATCTAATTTCTTTCCTTTTCTTTTGTATTGTGAAATGAGCAGCAATGGAGGAGCAGGTATCTCTATAGTATGATGCTGAGTCCTTAGTTTATCTACCCAAGAGTAGAATGGCTGGATCATGTGGGAGATATGTTTCTGTCTTTATAAGGAATCTCCATACTGATTTCAATAGTGTCTCATCAATTTGTACTCCCACCAGCACTGAATAGGATATCACCTTCCACCACATCCTTGTCAAAATTTGTCATTATTTGGTTTTTGGATATTAGTCATTCTGACATGGGTAAAATGAAATCTGTCACTTTACTTCATAAAGCATTGATGGCTAAAGATATTGAATATTTTAAAAATGTTTCTTAAACATTTGTGTTTCATTTTTAGAGAACTCCCTGTTCTGATTCTTACCGCAATTTTTAATTTTTTTTTTAATCTTTAGTTTTTCTCATTTCTTTGTTAGTTCTAGATACTACCCCTTAGTCAGAAGTTTTTTTTTTTTAATTTAACGAGTTCCTATTTGTTTATTTCTGGACTTGATGCATATGGTATAGAATCCTGTTTAGAAAGTCCTTTTCTGTGCCTAAAAGGTCTACTTTTTCCCCTGTCATATTCACAGTATCAAGTATTATGTTGAGGTCCTTGATCCATTTGGGATTGAGTTTTGTGCATGGTGAGATATATGGATTTAATTTCATTCTTCTGCATGTAGCTAGCTATCCAGTTTGTCCAACATCATTTGTTAAATATGCTGTCCTTTTCCAATATCTGTTTTTCACCTCTTTTTCCAAAAATAAAGTGGCTGTTTGTGTATGAACTTAAATCTGTGTCATCAATTTTATTCTAATGCAATATTCCTTCATGATAAAAATCATGGAGAATGTAAGAATACAGGGGACATATCTCAAAATAATAAAGGTAATATATAGCAAACCCAAAGGCAACATCATACTAAATGCAGAAATGCCCCAAATATGGTCATTAAAATCAGGAACAAGAAAAGGATTTTCACTCTCTCCATTCATATTTAATTTTCAATATTATGCTTGAGGTTTAGCTAGAACAATAAAAAATATGAAGCACATAAAAGGGATACAAATTGGAATGGAAGTAAGTAAATAATCCCTATGTGAAGATGAAATGATAATATACATAAAAACTCTAAAGATTCTCAGGAAAATTCTGAGAAATGATACACACATTCAGCAAAATAGCAGGATATAAAATCAACACACAAAAATCAGCAGCATTTTTTTTTTGTACCAAAAACAAAAATACGGAGAATGAATCCAGGTTAAAAACATAAAATATCTTGCAATAAATTTAACAAAGGAAGTGAAAGACCCATATAATAAAAAATTAAAATACTGCAAAACAAACTGAAGAAGATGCAAGATGAAAATACCAACCATGCTCATGATTGCTATAATTAATATTGTGAAAATGGCTGTTCTCGTTTGTTCTCTTCATTGCTGTGATAAAATACTCTGACCAATACCAACTTGGGGAAGAAAGGGTTTATTTATCTTACATCTCCCAGGTCGCAGGTCATGAGGGAGCCCAAGTTAGGAACTCAGGGCAGGAACCTGGAGGCAGGAGCTGGAACACAGTCCATGGGGGAATGCTGCTCACTGACTTGCTCCCTTGGCCCCTGCTCAGCCTGCTTTCTTATGCAACACAGGCCCACCTGCCCAGGGGTGGCACCACCCACAGTGGGCTGGGTCCTCCCACATCCCTTATCAAGAAGATGCCCCTCAGACATGGTCACAGGCAAGTCTAATAGAGGAAATTCCCCAACTGAGGCTCCCTCAACCCAGGTGTGTCAAGTTGACACTAAAGCTATCCAGCACAATGGCAATCTTACCAAAAGCAATCTAAAGATTTCTCACAATATCCACTAAAACTCCAACACAACTATTCATAAAAGTTAAATAAAAATCCAAAATGTCACATAAAAACAAAGGAAAACTATATACATAGAACAATCTTGAATAATAATTTTAAAAAGTCAGAGACACAACTATCTCTATTCAAATTATATTACAGAGCTCTAGTAATAAAACCAACATGGTGCAGGCATAAAAAGAGACACTAATCAATGGAATTTTTCAAAATTCTTAAAATTGTCCTGTATCTGAGGAATATTAATGGCTGTGTACTTCAGCATTATCTTTGTCTTCCTTTTGATGACTCATTTATCATGCCAATATCCTAAAAACTGAAAGATTATGATTTTAGAGATTAGAATAACACAAAAGCCCTTTAAAATGCATTCCTTAACAGTTAAATATGCTCAAAGTTCTTTAAACAAAGCCACTGTAAAACCTGAAACATTTTTGATATATAATATGCATGTATTTATTACTAAAAGAATGTCATTTATTAGAAGCATCATTACCTGTTTTGATATTGTTGGCAATATGAAGAGAAATTTTCATTTGTGTCAATTATAGGAGTTATGTTTGCTTTGTTTTTCTTGATAAAGGCAACTCACCCATTTTCTGTTTCAAATATCATCATTATACAAGAAACCATGAAGGTAAATGAGAAAAAGCAGTTTAAGAGAGGGGTATAATAGGAGACAGATATTATCAAGGGGGAAATCAGAAGAAATTGTATTAGATCAAAAGCTCACTAAAAAATACACATAAACACACACACACACACACACACACACACACACACACACACACACACACACTCACTGCATTGCCAAATTATCCCCTAGGAGATCCTCACTTTATCAGCTTCCAGGCAGTGCTGTCCCCATGCCTGACCAACAAGACCAACACAATGGCCCACTAAGTTACAGTTTACGAAATAAGGATATTTATATTTATTTGGGCTTCCAGCAAAGCTTATGCTATTCAAAAGGGGGTCACTTACAAAGGCATGAATGCCCATGGGTTCTTTCCCCTACATCTTTGTTCTGTTCCTGCCAGCACTGTGCCTGTGGCTTGCCAGTGCTCCACCAAGATGGTGACTCTCAGTTTCTTCCAGCTTTCTTAGAGACCCTCTGCCTCGGGAAATTGAAGCTGGCCAATTGGGTATGAGGCTTGACTGTCTCTCTCCTCTGCCTACAGAGTCTCTTGGGATACAGTACTAGTCCTCTCGGAGGACACACCTACCCAACACACACACACACACACACACACACACACACACACACACACATACACATGCATACATGCAGGAATATAATGGAAGACTATGTAATTGGAAACACTGTGCCAGACAGTAGAAGTCTTCCTTCAAGTTTTTGGACAGAGTAGCTTAAATGATTCCCAAAATAACACAGGCTATTGCCAGAGCCCTTGATTGCCTTCCAGAACTTGAAGGCAAGACCCTATTGCTAAAGAAGGAGCATACTTCAGATATAAGACTTGGAGCAATGGATCTGGAACTGACCTGAAAATCTCTTCTCTGAAGACTATCCTTATAGTATAAAAGGATACTGGGCGAGTTTTCCAAGGAGGAAATTAATCAATGATCCAACATAGCAATAAAGTCTAATAACCACATTAATGACTGAAATCAAGCTATCCCTATTGGCACAGTGGTGGCACTATTATGTTGGCAGCAATAAACAATTATCTAATTGGACTTAAAGCTTGTTCAGTGTGAGGGAACCCATGTGTGGAACTGTGAGCATAGCCAAATGCACACGCCTAGAGAGATTGCAGATCCTAGAGAAAACATATGTCTGTCACACTCCTAGACAAACATTAGTTTTTTGGTTTTTTTTTTACTGTATGCTAAATATATGCCCTTATAAATTGCAGATATGTACATGCCTCACAACTCATCAAATAAGTTTCTTTTTGCAAAAAATGGAGACAATTACAGAGTTCCACAAGTGGTCAAACAAAGGGAATTAGTGTCTATGAGTTCCCCAACCCTAAGTTACACATCTATATAACCTCTACACTTGAGGCTCAGGGAGCATAGCGGAATAGGTTGCAAAGGGAATATCAATGCATCTCTCAACTCTCACACCAAAGTATCCTCATACAACAGATTGTGATCAACACAGAAAGCCAAACTGCCGACAATGTATAAAATATTAAACTGTAGAGTCCATGTCCCTGGATAGGCTTCCTACATTAAACATTTGGCAACTAGGGCTCAGAGAATATTCCTGAAGATGGGGCAGAAAGACTGTAAGAACCAGATGTGGTCGATGACCAGATGGAAACATTTTTCAGGTAGCTGGAAATTTGCTAATCAATTGTGACAGCATGCACCACTTCCATGCAAACTCAAATGAGACAAATATTCAGCACAGAAATGGGGAAATGGGTCAGAAGCCCCAATTTTAGCTGAGGAATTATTGGCAACTGATTATTGTTGGGTCAGGAAGGGTTGTTATTCTTCAAGAGAATGACACTAAATAGGTTGACCAGGCTCCAATGAATGACCTCACATTGAAGGATATCTGGGAATACAAACTTGACTCAATATGACTCATATATGACACAGTGCATGAAATCTAGTGCTGTGGGGGTTACGGAGAGTGCAGATGGGGAAGGGATCTAGATATGATTATAATATACTGTATGAAATGCACAAAAATTCAGTGCAAAATAGAAAAAGAAAAAAAAAATCTGTCATTTGGACATCATAAATATATATTGTATTAACACAGTAATAGATGGCCCCGCACAAATTCAAACACATGCTTCTAAACATACATGTTCATGTGTGAACATATAGTCAGCTTTGACTAAGATTATTGAAAAGAGAGTTGTTTGTGTATAGAAACTATAACACAATCTAGTGCATAATCACCTGATTGTATCTTTCTCTAGGTGCATATATAGACACATGAATGTTTTATAGTTATATTTCTCTCCAATTATAAGTTCTATAAAATATAAAGTATAATGAACTCCTTATGTAAAAATTTTACCTTTCTGAAAACATTAAGATATTTTTATGTAAACTACCTGTTTCTTTTTCATGAAATAATCATTTTTAGAATCACTAAGAATTGGACTTAGACTTTTAGAATATCATCTAAAAATTAGGGAAATAATATATACTATTGTTGGAAAAGTTAAACATTTAAACTATTTTAGATAAATATTTTGGAGATTCTTTAAAAATGGAAACAGCATTACAATGTCATACAAAGATTCAATTTGTGGGTTTTCATAAAAAAATACCTTATATCAGTTTATCAAAGAGATATCTGAACCTTTGGGTCCATAATAGCAGTATTAACAATAACCAAGTTATGAAACAGAAAAATTACCCCTCAATAAATGAATAGATGAAAAAATATGATATACAAACACAAGCACATATACATACACAAACACACCAACACATTTTGTCACCCAAGTTCTCTTGGGGTCTCTTGTGCTATCAGACAAACCATATAACATATTTTTATGTGAATTTATTATAGTTTATACTTTGTGTGTGGGGGGTAATTCAAAAAGATACATACACCAGGTACCCAGCTCTGTGCTTCAGCTCAGAGCCTGCCATTCCAGGTCATTCCCAAGGCCCATCCATAGTCACTGCTAGGTTTTGCCTATGCCTGGTGGGCCCAGAGTCTCACCCCAGGTTGATAAATGTCAGGCCATTTGTTCTCAGGTGCGCTCCAGTCTGCTCCTGTCCCAAGATGGTGCAGTAAGCCCCTACTCCTGTGGCTAGCGTTCACAGTCAATTCTCCTCAGCAGGCCCCACCCCTTGGAAGAAACAGGCTGTTCCCAGCACACATATACACATCAAACATAGGAAAACAAACAGAAGGAAAAAAATCTGTCATAAATAACAACATAGAGAGAAATGAAAGACATTATTCAAAGTGGAACCAGATAGTTTAAAAATAAAAATATGGTTTTCCCCGCTATGTTCATTTTATTTTTTAAATAAACTGAAGAATGTTCAGACTACAGTGGTGTTCACCAGAGGTTACAAGACTGAGGGTGAAGAATAGTGTAATAATGATCAACGTGAGGAGAACCTGACTTTGGCAGATGAGTAAGTTATTTTCTTTGATATATGTTACATGCCAGTTGACCTAGCAAGAGAACAATTCTTCCCCTCCCCAAACAACAGGACCTTCCAGGTAGCAAAATCTGAAATGGAAGAAGACTCCAGGGAGAACAAGTACTTCCTGGGACCATCACTCTTCCAGAGACTCCTTAACTAGGGAAATCCATGAGACTTTAAACACCTGGTTCAGACAGACATGCAAGAAAGCATAATATTTCTAAATAGAGTTCAGTCATGTCAGGCCACAATGGGCCTATGTCCTCATAGGCCAACACCTAACTTCCTCCTGATTCAGTAACAAACCCTACTATACTGGGTGGGTGCGGTCACCACCAGCAGCAGCCACTCCTCCATTCTCGTGGGTGCCGCTCCTTCATTCTCACAGGCATCAAGGCTGCTCCTCCCCTCGCCTTGGGCTGAGGCCGCTCTTCTGCTTGCCTGGTGCTGAGGCAGCGCTTCTGCTTGCCCTGTGCTGCCTCTTATTGTCACCGCTTCTGCCTGGTGCAGGGCCCCAGGGCTGGTGAGGAGACTGTGTCAGCAGAGCCACATTCAGACACAGGACACCAGGTTCAGTGACACAGATCTGCTTTATTGCAGGAAGGCACAAGCTTATATAGGGGTAGTGTTCCAATCACAGCACGGCAAGTAGGATACCTTATTAGCATAACAGGTTTAGCATCCTATCACAGTACAGCAAGTAGGATGCCTTATTAGCATAACAGGCTTAGCATGCTATTAGCGTAACAGACTTAACGCCCTATCACAGAATAGTGGGTAGGATGCCTCATTCACATAGTGGGTTTCAGATTATAGAGTCTGGATTCCTGGAAACCACGTGACCCTGAGTGTTGCAATATCCAATTGTTACAATTTTGGATTCCAAGGGTGGTGATTAGGGAGTGGCGAGGTCTAGGCATCAGTCTCATGATCTGCCAATGGGAGAAAATGTCACAAGGAGTTCCTTGTGGCTCCAGCAGTTGGGCTGTTGCCTCGGGCCTGCTGTATGGCTGTCAATAAGACTTTCACCCTAGTCTCAAGCCTGTCTCCCACAGGTGGGGACTGAAACCCTTTCATTACACATCAGTGCTGCCTGTCTGCCTTATAGATCCCAACCCTCTGTCTACTAAATTATTAGCCTCTAGGCACATCCACTGCCAACTCTATCTTGAGCCCTTTTTATCTCCTAAATTTAACGTTGCTTAGAATTATAAATACAATTATAAGAATTTATAGTTATAACAACTATGGTTGCCTGCATAAGATCTACAAAGAACCACACCAATCAACATTCCAGCATGGATGGGAGAAGGGCTCAAAAGGACCCACTCATAGAATAATAGCAGTCAGGATCTTCTGAGAGGAAGCCAGTTTTCTTCAAGGATGGGCCCTCAGATAGGCCACAGTTTTCAGCCCTACAGCCACGTGCACAATGGCACCATATAAAAATCAATTCTTGCAGCATGAAGTGGTGATAGATGCCGGTGGGAAGTGTGATCATGTCCCCCTCCTCCATGGAAGTCCAAATGGACCTGTCTTGCTTGTCCCTGACATCAAAGTACCCACTACCCTCCAGGATGCACTGGATTTCCTCATCCAGGTTCAGGAGATCCTCAAAGAACATCTTATCTTCTCTTCATAATTGGGAAGTTTATCTTTGCATTGGTGATGACATCAACCCAGAAGTAGCTCATCTCTCTCCAGATCTTTTTCAGTTCTGGATCATTCTGGTACTTGTCAGCATCCATCTTCCTGTAGAGCACACTGAGCCTGTGCAGCTGTTCCAGACCTACCCTGCTCTCAAGCTGCTGACGGTGTAGCAGCAGCAGATATGGATTATAGGTGAAGTTATCCATGTTCCAGGTTTTCACAGTGGTAGCGTCTTTCTGTGGGTGGCCTACAGTATATTCTCATCATTGTTTTGTTAATATTGTTGGTAAGGTTGACTAATTTATAAATTAAACTTTACTATAGCTATGTATGTAGAGGACAAAATTATAGCACATATTCATTGAATTAGTTTCTTTTCTTGTTGCTGTGCCCAAACATTTGCAAAAAAGAAAATGAAGGATTTGATTTGGTGGATAGTTTTTGATGATAATGCTCAACATGACTAGACAAACATGACAGAGTATGGCAGTAGGTCTATAGTTAGGAAGCAGAGAGAAATGAATGTTGATACTCATCAAGCTGCTTCCTCCTCCTCAGCCTTGTCATTGTCATGGTCCTCCTCCTATTCCTTTCCCTCCTCCTCCTCTTTCAATTTAAAAGTCTCTATTCCATTCAAAATTCCAACCCTTGTGTTGCTTCCACTCTAATTCTCTTCTCTTTTAAAGCTGTTAGAAACTCCCACAACTCCTTGGAACCGGGAGGATGACTCAGTGAGAAAGGCCGTTGATGCCAAACCTGAGGACTTGACTTTGATCCCTGCGACTCACAAGGTGGAAGGAAAGAACTAGTACACTCTCACAAGTTGTTTTCTGTGCTTTTTAGTGCACATGTGCAGGACACACACACACACACACACACACACATACACACAGCAAATACACAAATGTAATTAATAAAAGGTACAACCCAAAATGTCTCTTAGTTAATCCAACATCCACTCAAGTTGTCAATGAAGATGGTCATTTCACAATACTACTTTTCAGCTAGTATTTCTAATTTCCAATAGAATTTCAGTAACAAACCTGAGGACTTGACTTTGATCCCTGCGACTCACAAGGTGGAAGGAAAGAACTAGTACACTCTCACAAGTTGTTTTCTGTGCTTTTTAGTGCACATGTGCAGGACACACACACACACACACACACACACACACACATACACACAGCAAATACACAAATGTAATTAATAAAAGGTACAACCCAAAATGTCTCTTAGTTAATCCAACATCCACTCAAGTTGTCAATGAAGATGGTCATTTCACAATACTACTTTTCAGCTAGTATTTCTAATTTCCAATAGAATTTCAGTAATCCACAAGATTCTTGAAATATATACCTTGCACTGGACTATTATATTCAAAATTTAAAATAAAGAATTAATCGAAGCTTAAAGTACTAAGTATTTTCTGCTGATTTTAGCTGAAAAAAATAAGAATTCTTCTCTACAAAATTAGGAATCTCTGGTTTCTTCATAAACATGGAATGTAAAACAAAAATTATGATGAAGAAAATCCTGATTTTTAGCTTAAAATGTAATTGATATTTGGCCAAAATATTTCTGGCACCATTTTTTGCCCTTCTAAAAATTGGATGTGACGACTAAAGTTACTATGGGCAAATCATTCTGCCTAACATGAGTTACACAATTATAATGCATTTTTGAAAAATCCACACACAATGGTCACTAATATGGTATATTGAATATGATAATCATTGTTTTCAATGCGAATACGTAACTGCAAGATATATCCTTCAAGTACATTAACTAGTTCTGTCATTTGATAAGCAATGAGACATTGATACTCTGGTCAGGAACTCTGAGTGCTTTCAGGAGATAAAGTCATTCAGGTACAATCTGCCTCTGTAGTAGAACACATCAGATAAAGCTGATGGCAGGCAGATGTCACCCAGGGTTTCTGTGTCAATAAGGAGCAGATTGCAAGAGAAGTTAAGGAAGAGAGAAGATGATTGTTCTTGGAACAGAGGAACCTGAGGGAACATAATGAATTGTCAGTTATGGGAAGATATACATTCCAGTTGTGGAAAGTTTTATAATTATTTTAAGTATGGCTACAAGATGATCAAAGTAGCTATTTAAAATTATTTCAGTGGCCACAAAATTAAAATGACTTATTTTGCATAATATAGATTGATATATATAATTGCTGATGTCATGTTATAATAGTTGGTGAGGTAGTTTAATGATCAGATTGTGACCAAATTAAGGCAAAATTTTTCTCGCAGAACCTGTGAAGTTAAGCTGGACAAATAATACCAAATTGCTATAGGTCACTTGAGCAGAGCTTAAGGTTTTACTAATGCTACTTATCTTAAGCACATTTACAGAATCTCTGCCCCCTTTTATCTTCAGTTCCCATGTAATGAAGTAGCATTAAGTACTTGGTAGCTCTGAAGGTGGAAAATTTGTAGATGCCTGGTAGCTCATGAAGCTTTTGTCCTAAAGTGCCATATGAGATTTATCCCTTTACATATTAGGAAGCAGGTCATAGCATCAACTATGATATTAATGGGATAGGGAAGTGTTTTGAGGAAAGGTAGTACAGGAAATCAAATTGTAACACAGATGAATAGATAGTCTCCCACATGTAGGGAAAAACTGAGTCTTCATTACACAGCCTATGGAGAACCAGCAAGCAATTTCAAGCAGAAGTGTGCTTAGAGATTATACATAAATACAAAAGCATTGAAAACTGGTTTACAGAAATTATTATCTCTTACTCAACAAGCCATAGCAAATATTAGTGGGCTTTCTAAAAGAAGTGCCTTAAATGATTTTGTGAGAATTGATGCTCACATTATTATCTTGAATGAAATTGTCCTGGTGAGTTTCCAAAGCACATTAACACTCAAAAGGAAAAATTAAGGGTCTAACAGAAGAACTTAAATACATTCTGCGCATAGAGAAATAACTTCATCCTTAGAGAAAAATATAAAACTACATATATTAAAATATCAACAACAAGTCTGGGAAAAGAATAATACACAACATGATTTGTATTTTTAAATCAAACAACTAAATGAAAATCTTAAAGAAGCAAATGCAAACACTTTGCTGTGAATGTGAACCTAGCTGAATCGCAAATTTCATTAAAACTAAAATGCAATAGGTTAAATGTAAAGCAAACCTGTAAAATCACAAACATAGAATAGAACCTAAAGAAGGGAAACACCAAAGGAAACATATTTGCTGTACAGATTGAACCTCCATGATGCAAACTTCTGAAGTTTGAAAAGTTCAAAATGAAAAACTGTTGAAAGCTGAGCACACTCAGTAAAATTACCTTCTGGGTATGCATATCAGGTGCGTATAAATATAATGCATTTGGAGTTTAGACTTCTGTCTCATCCTAAGTGTATCTCATTGTGCTTAGGCCAATATCCCAAAGTAAAATCACTTCATATCTCAAATATTTGAGGGAAAAGGTACTCAGTCTGTATTCAAGCACACGGTATGTTTATGTTAATGTGTGGTATTAGAACAGTGTTTGGCATTTGTGTCTGATATACATTTCATGATTTTTTTTTCTAGAAAAATATTACATCTAGAAATAATTGCATAAAATGTGTTCTGCATTGCAAAGATGTGCCATTTTCTGTGTAAAATTACACAGATTTATAGTATCTGAAATAAGATGATTTTAATTAAAAATATTGCTGCCAGAGTTATCTCTGGGTTTCCTGTGCTATCAGGCAAACTATATAACATCTTTATGTACATTTATTATTGTGGGGGGGTGACTTACAATGAGACAAACACCCAATGCCTAGCTCTGAGCTGCTCAGTTCTGGGCTGCCCAGCTCTGCGCTGCGGCTCAGAGCCCACCAATCCAGACCACTCCCACTGCACACCCATAGTCACTGCTAGTTTTTGCCCACTCATCTTCGGCCTGCAGTCTTGATCTGGGTGGGTAAATGCCCCATCTCGAGATGCAGGTGAGATGCCAGGGTCATCTTTTTTCTCCACACCCTCCCGCTGCAGATTCTTTCTGTTTCCATCCCAAAATGGCACCACAAACCCTCCAGTGGCTAACTCTCCACAGTCAAGGGTTGCCTGAAATTCACAGGGATCTTCAATTTCTTGGCCTCCTAAGTGCTGGTGTGCTCCATTACACTGTTTATTTTTTGTTGCTTGTCATGTTTCTTTTTAACTTATTTTAAGCTTGAGTAAGGAATTATTGTGAGTACCATTATCATTTTAAGTTTCTATGGCAATACATCCTGTGTATATACATAAAATATAAGCTGTGTATAAATGTTTGGAATCGTGTAAATCTTTCAATAAAGTTTACTCTCGTGGACAATTCATTTGACATAATTTACTTGATGAAGCATTTTAATGTATATTTTTTCATTGAGTTTTTGGGCATTTCATACAATACAGTATATATTGATCATACTCCTCTCCCCTATCCACATCCCCCACAGCCCTACTCCACTGGATTTCATGCATTCTGTCATATATTTTAAGGCTCATGTGGTCAAGCTTTTGTACCCAGATGTCTCTAGGTGCAAGTTCATCCACTGGAGTTTAGTCAGCCTATCTAGAGTCACTTCCTTAAAGAAGATCTACTCTTCTTCACCCTGAAGCAATCAGTTTCTAAAAGTTCCTTGGCTAGGGTTGGGGCCTACTGTACATTTCACCAGTTCTATGATAGGCTTTTGTCTGATTGAGTCACCATGGGTCTTGTGCATGCTTTCACCCTTCGTACATGTCCTCCTCCTCCTCCTCCTCCTCCTCCTCCTTATGAGAGGCTCTTGTCCTATAACTCTGGCTGGCCTGGAACTTACTATTTAGATCAGGCAGTCACCAAACTCACAGAGAATCACTTTCTTCTGACCCTCAAATTGTAGGAATTAAAACCATATCTAGGCCTAAAATTTCTTCTTCTCCGACCTTTGTCTGAGGGGACATGAACACATATTTTCTCACCATAGATAAGACACCAAGTTCAGAAACAGAAATTATTCCAATAAGTCTTGGTTAATAAAACAGTGAGCTTGATAAGAGATACTTACAGGACAATGATTGAAGAATCACAGGAACATGGGCAAAGTGTGGATGGTTACACTCCTCAGGAGAGCATCTCTATCTCCCACCCCGGCAGCAATTAACTCTCTGTAAATGCTTGGAAGGTTTCTTCTGTGCCTTCTTCCCACAGAACAATTAACTGTCTATAAATTCTCTTGAAGGATCATGGCCTTATGAATCCCTTCCCCCTGTTTTTTTTGGGGGGGATAATTGCTGGCATTGACAGTTCAAGAAGACAATGACTACATTATTCTGGAGGACAGATGTTCCACAACACTTATACTAAAGAATTTTATCTTAGTTTAAGTGGCAATTTTTCCAGCTCCTGAGAGATAAGGAGGGTCTTCATCCTTGAAATTTTTATTTATAGGAATGAATGTTTTTGGAATCATGTGAGCATCACCAGTCATAGCTGACAGTTTATGTAGGTAAAGTGATATTGTACAATGTCATTTGTACAGTGTATATTCATATTGTAAAATCATTACCACAGAAAACTACTACACACAAATCTAAAAGAAGAAGCTCTATGACATTTTATTTTAAAGTCTGTAGTTCCTGAATTAGTTTCTGTGAAAGGAAAACAATGAAGTGATGAATTCTGGAACTGAGCAAAATTCTTTGTGAAGATGTGTTTAGTCTCATTGATAAGAGCAATGGTTACAGATGACTATATATATGAAAATAACAGATTAAGTGAAACAGAGCCACTGTTTGGAAAGGACTGGAGCTAGGCAACTGTATCAGAAAAGTCAACACCATTCTCACAACTGAAACAATGACCTATGCAATACCTGCTCAGTTCTTATGTAGAATCTATATTGTGATGGATAATCCTGGGTGTCAACTTGACTGGATCTGGGATTAACTGAAATGAAAGAGATCTTCTTGATTGGATCATCTCAAGATGGAAGACACACCCTAAATGTAGGTGATACCTTCTGATGACAGACCATATTAAAAACCAAGGCAGAGGAGAAGGCCTGGCTTCTTGCTGCTTGCCTTCTCTCTCACTGGTGAGTTTGTCTTGCTTCTGTAGACTGAAAACTAGCTGATCTTTTGGAATTTGTCAATCAGCACCAGATTGGGACTACTGAGACATCCAGCCTCGTGGACTGAGCGACTACAGATTCTCAGCCTCTCCAGTGTGGTGCAGCCATTGTTGGACTCCTCAGACTCGATCCTGTGGGCTAAGCTGATAAATCTCTATACATGTATATTCATTCTACCAATTCTGTTTCTTTGGAAAACCCTGACTAAAACAGATTGTGGTACCAGGAGTGGTTCTAGAAAGACAGAATTGAAAGAATGAATTTCTTTAATGGGCTTGTTGGTGTTTGGATCAGGCTCTCCATCTCAGTTTTCAGATAGCATGGAGAGCACTGAAAATCCGTGGTGTAGACTATTTGAAACTATGGAGATAGACCCATTTGAATCTCCTAACTCACCTCTTGTGAAAAGCAAGAAATTTAGTGATTGTATACATAAAACACTTGACAATGTGTGGTAAAATAAGAAAAATAATGATGCTGGCTGGTTACTTCTAGCATCTCTAGATAAGGTGATGAAGATAAACAATGAGCTTAATGATAAAATTGACAAGCTTCAGATTCAAATCAACGGTTTAAAAGTTTCCAAGTGTGCCCTGGAAGAGAATCTTCTCTCCAGCAGCCAGATAGTTAAAGCTGCATCAAACTGGATCCCTTATTATACCTTGGGCTGACCTACAATGCAAATTTAATTTCCAGCCTCAAAGGGTGAAAGCAGTAAAGGTGAGGGCATTGGTAGGAAAAGATTTGAATCCTGACATGTGGAATGGAGATGTGTTTGAGAACCCTGAGCAGGCAGAGGATTTTGAATCCTCAGACTCTGAGGAATTTGATTCACCTGATAAATTAATCTCCCCACCCTCAGCAGACCCACCTCCCCACCCTTGCCTGAGGCAACTACTCCCATTAAGGAAGCTAATGCCACTCAAGGGATGAAGCTGGTGTCCCTCAGGGCACAGTTATTGTTGCCTCTAGACCTATAACCAGACTCAAAGCTAAGCAGGCCCCTAGAGGAGAGATATAAAGTGTGGTCCATGAGGAGTTGCACTACACCACTAAAGAACTTAGTGAATTTGCTAAATCTTTCAAGCAGAAGTCTAATGAATATGTCTGGGAATGGATTTTAAGGGTATGGGATAATGGTGGATGGAACATAATATTGGATCAGGCTGAGTTTTTTGACATGGGCCCCCTGACTGGAGATTCTAGGTTTAATATGGAAGCTCGTGCAGCTACAAAGGGTGTTAAAAGTTTATTTGATTGGTTGGCTGAGGTATTTATCAAAAAATAGCCTACTGACAGAGAGCTTGAGATACCTAATATCCCTTGGCTTTGTGTCAATGAAGGGATTGTAAGGCTCAGGTAAATTGGTATGCTCGAGTGGATTCGCAGTGCAACACCAAATCGTCCGCAATGGGAGGGCCCAGAGGACATGCCTTTTACTGATTTTATAAGATGGAAAGTACTGACAGAGACACCAGAAACTTTGAAGAGCTTTTTTTTTTTGCTGTTTTCCTTATGCCAAATCTTAAGTTGCTCAATCTTATGCTGCTCAATTGCGTAAATTAAATGTAAATATAATAAGTGTAACAGGACGTTGGAGTAGGGGTCAGGTGGCAGTGTTGAATTACCAAAGACAAGGTGAGCTTACTTATCATAATGGGCGGCAAAGGCAAAACAATACTTACAATAGCATGGCTCGAATGGACCTGTGGTACTGGCTGAGGGTGTTTCCAGGGACCACATACATAAGCAGCCTACTAAGTTTTTATTTGATCTGTATAAGCAGAAAAGCTCTAGGAAGAATGACAGGAAGTCAGTATTGGATCGTAGCAATAGAGAATCTCACTCAGTCAACCAGCTTCCAGACTTGAGACAGTTTACAGACCCAGAACACCTTGAATGAAGGGAAGGCCGGGTGCCCTTGAGGAAGGACTTTGTCACAGCACCAAAGAGTTATGCTGTTCACTTCTTACCCATCCTTCACCAGAGGGACCTGTGGCCTTTTACTAGAGTAACTGTACATTGGGGGAAAGGAAATAATCAGACTTTCCGCAGCCTATTGGATACTGGTTCTGAGTTGACACTGATTATGGGATATCCTAAAAAGCATTGTGGCCCTCCAGTTAAAGTAGGGGCTTATGGAGGTCAGGTGATAAATGGAGTTTTGGCTGAAGTCTGACTGACAGTGGGTCCAGTGGGTCCCCGACCTCATCCTGTGATTATTTACCCAGTACCAGAATGTATAATTGGGATAGATATATATAGGAATTGGCAGAATCTCTTAATTGGTTCCCTGACCTGTGGAGGGAGGGCTATTATGGTTGGAAAGGCCAAATGGAAACCACTGGAATTTCCTCTGCCAGGGAAAATAGTGTACCAAAACCAGTATTGCATCCCTGGAGGGACTGCAGAAATTAGTGCTACCATCAAGGTTTTGAAAGACGCAGGGGTGGTTATTCCCACCACATCTCCCTTTAACTCTCCTATTTGGCCTATGCAGAAGACAGATGGGTCATGTAGAATCACAATTGACTATTGAAAACTTAATCAAGTAGTGACTCCAATTGCAGCTGCTGTACCAGATGTGGTTTCCTTACTTGAGCAAACTAACAGGTCTCCTGGTACCTGGTATGCAGGTATTGATTGGGCAAATACTTTCTTCTCGATACCAGTTCATAAAGACCCCCAGAAGCAATTTGCTTTCAGCTGTCAAGGCCAGCAGTGTACCTTTACTGTCCTACCTCCAGGGTATATTACTTCTCCAGCATTGTGCCATAACTTGGTTCGAAGGGATCTTGATTGCCTGACTCTTCCACAAAATATCACACCAGTCCACTATATTGATGATGTTATGCTGCTTGGATCCAGTGAGTAGGAGGTAGCAGACAGTCTGGACTTGTTGGTTAAGTATATGCGCATGAGAGGGGAGTGGATGGGAAATAAATCCAATCAAAATTCAAGGGCCTTCTGCCTCAGTGAAATTTCTAGGAGTTCAGTGGTGTGGAGCATGCAGAGATATTCCTTCTAAGGTGAAGAATAAGTTGTTGCATTTGGCCCCTCCCTCCACCAAGAAAGAAGCACAATGCTTGGTGGTCCTGTTTGAATTCTGGAGGAAGCACATTCCTCATCTGGGTGTGTTACTGTGATCCATATATCAAGTGACTCAGAAGGCAGCTACTTTTGAGTGGGGCCTGGAACAGGAAAGGGCCCTTCAACAGCTGTAGGCTGCTGTTCAACCAGCTCTGCCACTTGTGCGATATGATCCAGCAGACCCGATGGTGCTTGAGGTATCAGTGGCAGATAAAGATGCTGTTTGGAGTCTCTGGCAGGCCCCCATAGGGGAGTCAAAGCAGAGGCCATTGGGATTTTGGAGTAAGGCTTTGCCTTCATCTGCAGACAACTCTTCTCCCTTTGAGAGACAGATCTTAGCTTGCTATTGAGCCTAGTGGAAACTGAATGTTTGGCAAAGGCCCACCAAGTCACCATGCTACCGGAGCTGCCTGGGTGTTATCTGACACCCCAAGCCATAAAGTAGGCCATGCGCAGCAACAATCCATTATCAAATGGAAGAGGTATATATGTAATCAGGCTTGAGCAGGCCTGGAGGGCACAAGCAAGTTACATGAAGAAGTTTCCCAAATGCCTATGGTTCCTATTCCTCTTACCATGCTTCCTGTTCTCAAGCATGTAGCTATGGCTTCATGGGGTGTGCCCTATGATTGGTTGACTGAGGAAGAGAAGACTAGGGCTTGGTTTACAGATGGTTCTGCATGCTATGCAGGTACTACTCAGAAGTAGAGAGCTGCAACATTATAGCCAATTTCTGGAATGACCCTGAAGGACACAGGGGAAGGAAAGTCCTCACCGTGGGCAGAACTTCAGGAAGAGTACATGGTCGTGCATTTTGCTTGGAAGGAGAAATGGCCAGAAGTGCAATTATATACTGATTCATGGGCTGTACCAATGGTTTGGCTGGATGGTCAGGGATTTGGAAGGAGCATGATTAGAAAATTGTGAGAAAGATATTTGGGGAAGAAGTATGTGGATAGATCTCTCCAGATCGGCAAAGGATGTGAACATACTTTGTCTCATGTAAATGCTCATCAAAAAGTGGCTTCAGCAGAAGATGAGTTCAATAATCAAGTAGATCAACTGACCCGCTCTGTGGAATGTCAGCCTCTTTCTTTAGCTATCTTTGTCATTGCTCAATGGGCCCATGAACAAAGTGGCCATGTTGGCAGAGATGGAGGTTATGCATGGGCTCGACAGCATGGACTCCCACTCATGAAAACTGATATGGCTACAGCTACTGCTTAGTGCCAGATCTGCCAACAACAGAGACCAACACTGAGCCCCCTATATGGCACTGTTTACCATGGGGACCAGCATGCAACCTGTTGTTGGTTGACTACATTGGACCACTTCCATCTTGGAGGGAACAACGTTTTTTCCTTACAGGAATAGACAGTTATTCTGGTTATGGATTTGCCTTTCCTGCACATAATGCTTCTGCCAAAACTCCTATCCAAGGACTTACAGAATGCCCTATCCACCGTCATGGTATTCCACACAGCATCACATCTGACCAAGGAACTCACTTCACAGCCAAAGAAGAGCGACAGTGGGCCCATGGTCATGGAATCTGCTGGTCTTACCATGTTCCCCACCATCCTGAAGCAGTTGGCTTGATATAATGATGGAATGGTCTCTTAAAGATACAGTTACAGTACCAATTAGGTGACAATAGCTTGGAGGGCTGGGGCAGGGTCCTCCAGAAGGCAGTGAATGCTTTGAATCAGCTTCCAATATACGGTACAGTTTCTCCTATAGCCAGGATTCATAGGTCCAGGAATCAAGGTGTTGAAGTGGGAATGATTCCACTCACTATCACCCCTGGTGACCCACTGGGAAATTTTTTTCTTTCTGTACCCTCGACTTACCCCTCTATTGGCTTGGATGTTTTGGTTCCAGTGGAGGGAGTGCTTCTGCCAGGAGAGACAACAAACATTCCATTGAACTGGAACCTAAGACTTCACCCTGGACACTTTGGGCTTCTGATGCCCTTAAGTCAGCAGACTAAGAAAGGAATAAGAATGTTAGGAGGGGTGATTGACCCAGACTACCAGGGGGAAATTGGACTCGTTCTCCACAATGGCGGTAATGAAGATTATATCTGGAAGACAGGAGATTCCTTAGGGTGACTTTTAGTGTTACCATGTCCTGTGATTAAGGTCAATAGGAAACTGCAACAAACCAATCCAGACAGGACAACAGATGACCCAGACTCTTCAGGGATGAAAGTATGGGTAATTCCTCCAGGGATAGAGCCAAGACCTGCAGAGCTGCTTGCTGATGGTGAAGGAAATTCAGAATGGGTAGTAGATGAAGGTAGTTACAAACACCAACTTAGACCACGTGACCAGTTGCAGAAATGTGGATTATAATTGACATGAGTATTTTTGTCCTAATTGGTTAAGAATAGGCTTGTTCATGTGTATACATATGTTAAGCAGATACTTGAGTTATTCTCTTTTGAATATGTAATTGAGATAAGTGTTAAGTGGTTAAGTATTGTAAACTTTTATGATTATATTGGGTTAAGAGACACTAAAGGATTAAGCATTCCTCAAAGACCTTATCACCTACTCTAAGATGTATAATGCATTGGTCATTGTATGATAGGATAGTTATATTATGTTAGGTGAAATTATGACCTCAACATTGTTTTCATTTGGAAATTAAGCACAACATAGAGAGATGCTATTGGGTGTCAAGATGACAAGGGGTGGGCTTGTGCTGACTAACCCTCGGTGTCCACTTGACTGGATCTGGGATTAACTGAAATGAAAGAGATCTTCTTGATTGGATCATCTGAAGCTGGAAGACACACCCTAAACGTGGATGGTACCTTCTGATGGCAGCCTGTATTAAAGACCAAGGTAGAGGAGAAGGCCTGGCTTCTTGCTGCTTGCCTTCTCTCTCACTGGTGAGTTTGTCTTGCTGCTGTAGGCTGAAGACTAGCTGATCTTTTGGAATTTGTCAGACTTTCCATGCCAGATTGGACTACTGAGACATCCAGCTTTGTGGGCTGATCGACTATGGATTCTCAGCCTCTCCAATGTGGTTCAGCCATTTGTGGACTCCTCAGACTCAATCATGTGAGCTAAGCTGATAAATCTCTCTCTATATATATACTCATTCTACTGGTTCTGTTACTTTGAAGAACGCTGACTAATACATATATATTTTCTGATTTTGGTAATCAAATAATTTTTACACATTGCATTCCAAAAATAACTACATGAAAAATGAACCCAAACTGTAATAATACAATTTAATGCTTATGAAAATGAAATTTCATTCTCACATTATCAATATTCAGTTTTATCATTTGATATTGTTTGTACAAAAAAAATGATAGAGTGGAAAACTTTTTAATTTCACAGATAATTTATATTCCTCAACTTCTGGTATTTAAACAATGTCGAGCTAATGATGCATTGGCGTCTGAACACCTATGTTCCTTGTTATTTTTCTTCCTAAGGCTTAATGAGCAGTAATTATAGTCACTCATATTTTGTCTCTAACATGCTTTATTATAACAAAAAAAGTAGCGTTAAGTAGCTGTATCTCATTTCATGAACAGCAAACTCACTGCAGATATGGAAATGAGAAGCTACAGAATGAAAGAAGTGCCTAGAGATATTAACATCTGTGTGAATGAAACAGCCATTTCACAAGTCAGTGGACCTTAAACACAGCAGACATTGAAATCTGTTCAGTGCATGGGGTGGATTTTTAAGTATGTTCAGTTACTGCTTGTCTCCCAGCTGCTGTCTGAATATGGCTTCTGTAATATTAGGAAGTCTGCTTTGACATCACTGGCATATAAAAATCATGTCTTTGATTAATAGTTACTACCAGACTAAATAGCCATTTTAAATTCATAAGTACAAAGTTGAATTGCATCATGCTCAAAATTACTCCCTTGGTGTAAAGAGATTGGAATGTATTTATTAAGAAGCACAGAAATATAAGAAAACTGACCTTTGACAGCTTTGGTGTTTGTTGTGTGTACCTCAGTGTATAAATAACCCATATTTCTGAGCATACAAGTAAATATGAAAATGAAATCATCTAATTAATTTTTAGAGAGGTACTTGGAAATTCAAAAATGTTTATACTAGTAAATATTTTGAAAGATAATGTTAGGGCTGATGATGTAGCTATGTTACTAGAGTGTACTTTATAAAATCTATGTTAATATATATATATTTTTTTGTCTTTTTGAGACAGGGTCTCCCTGTAGCCCCAGCTGTCCTGGAACTCACTATGTAGACCAGGCTGGCCTCAAACTCACAAAGATCTGCCTGCCTCTGCCTCCGAAGTGCTTGGATTAAAGGCATGCACCACCACGTCTGACATGTTAATTTAAATTTTAAAAAATTTATTTTATTTTTAATGTGTATTACTGTATTGCTGGCATGTGTGTAATGGCACCTATGTAGTGCAATGCCCACAGAGGTCAGAAGAAGGAGTAGGATCCCCCCTGGAACTAGTATTACGGGCAGTTGTTAGATGCCATGTGGGTGATGGAAATTGAAACCAAGTCCTCTGCAAGAATATCCAATGCTCCTAAGCAGCCTCCTTTTCATGTTATTTTTTAAAATAATTAAAACTTTGTTTTTAAAAGTCTTTAGGATTTTTGTGATTTGTGTTTTCTTTTCTTTTATTTGCTTATGTTTTTGAGACTAAGTCTCCTTGTAGACTCAACTGGCCTGTAACTCCCCTTGATCACACAGAGATCCACATTCCCTGTCTGCCTTCTGAGTGATGAGACTAAAAGTATGCTCCACTGTGTCTGGTCTTGTGATTAATATTTAAACTATGTGTGATGTTTTATAAGTACTTCAAGTGTTTAAGCATATAAAAATTCCAGTGGTATATATATTTTAGTTATAGAAATACAATAGTGATAAGATTTTGGAAGTATGCAACTACTTTTTTTTCAATATAATTGACAATAAACACATTTACTTCTGATATTTCATCAAGCCACTTACTAGTGATAAATATTACCAATATGTGAATGATGCTACTTTAAACAATTTTTAAATGATCATGTTATCACTTTATGAATGAACAATGATAGTAAATCAGCATTAGTTTCATTTATCAAATAATTGTGCAGTTATGAGATATTTAATCTCTTCTTATTTTAACATATTTAATCAGTTATTATTTTAACGTATTAATAAATTTAAAAATTTAATTTAAGATATTTAACTCCTGATATTTAACCCTTGATCTATACCATAAAATTTACATATAGTTTATGCTTGTATAAGTAATTATAAATATATCATGCATTTTGGGATATAAAGATACAGAGTAATAAAATATATTTTCAATATTCATACTATTTAAGTTCCACATTTACCTCAATAATTGGGACAATGCCTAGACACATTAGGAATGGTTTAAAATGTTTAGAAATATTAGGAATGGTTTCTTGCATGTAATTCATTAACTTTGTTACCTTACTAGAATAAGTGTGAAAGAGGCTTTTGGATCTCACACTTCAAGAAGCTATAACTTTCCAGAATTATGTCACAAGTTATTTTTATGACTCTCTAAGCATTTTTATAATGTCACTTCTTGGCCTTTAAGAGATTCATATTTTTCTTTCTTCTATGTTAAAGGGCTGTGGATTGATATGTAAAATAAGTCACAGTTAATTAGCAGAGCTAAATTCTAGGAAGCTTGGACAAGTGGCCCAGAACTTGAAGGGTATTCTGTTAATCATAATTTTTGAAGCTTAAACTTCTTTGTTTTCCCTAGGATGTTGAAAATATGTAGTGAAGTAAAGTAACACACAGTCTAAAACATTTTAACAAGCCAACTCTAATCATTATTTAGTTGAAGCAGTAAGCTGCTTGCTGTCAAAGGTCAGCACTGTCAAACAGCTCAGGAAGCATATTTCTCTCAGAAGAGATTTCAGCACAGTACGGTTATTTGATCTGTTACTGAGACATTCCAGCAAAAGTGCTTCTAACATTACAGCTTCACTGCTTTATTTTATGAACACTATGACACAGTTCCAAAGGGCAAAACAAATATATAAGTAAATGAGAAAATTCTTATCATCGACTAAGGGACCTAAAGGCCTTTATTATGTCTGCATGTTTCTAAACATGGAATACTTCATTAACAACACTGCTGTTGTTGTTTATTTTATAAAATATTTCTTTTTTAAATTATTTATTTAATAACCACATACTTAGAAGAAGCATTTCATTACAAC
>NW_008349353.1:3097573-3119202 GCF_000622305.1 Nannospalax galili
TTTGGCTGTAAATTTTTAGGTTTACAGTTGAATTATTACAGTTATACAATATTTTACTCAGTATAAACACTATAAGACATAAAATTAAATGAGGTTTTAACCTTTAAAATAGATCTCCATTTCATACACAGTTTCATAGAGAAAAATTCATTTTTAATGCAATTGACATTAATATGTTTGCACATGTGTGGTCTGAATTCTCTCTGGGTCTCCTGCACTATCAGACAAAGCATAGAATATACTTTGTGTGTATTTATTAACTAACAAAGGAATGAGTACCCAGTGCCTAACCCGGCACCACTGGGACTCAGAGCCCACCTTATCAGACCATTCCATGCTCATAGTCCCCAGCAATCTCGCCCCAGGTCCACAGGAGTCAGTCCATTCTGTCTTTGAGTTGCTGCACTCTCTGCGAGTTTCCTACATCACACACTCTCCTGGTGACCTCCTGGCTTCCATGCCAAGATGGCTCCCTGCTTCCCTTCCTACTCCCCATTCGTGTCAGACCCCGCCCATTGGAGGAACCATCCAACCGGGAGACACTCCCCCCCTTTCCTCCGCTTTTACAATCTTTCCGCCAATCATCTGCTAAAGTCCCTGAGCCTTGGAAGGGGTGATAGATGTAGGGCGATCTCTCTTGTATCATGGTGAGATAGTGGATTCTTGGGCTTCTCCATTAATCATCTTTAGGACATGTCCACTGATCTATCTCAGTGATTTTTTTCCTACTATAAAGACAAATGGAAGGAAGTAGACACCTTTAAACAAACATGAATGTAAATACAAATACCTATATGATATCCCAGTAGGTGTACTATACTCATTAAACAGTATACTTGTGTTGGCTTCTCCACTAGGGCCTCTAGCCTTTCTCAACAAAAGGTGTTAGCTTGGTCTATAGCACCAAATATGTGTTCCACCCCTAGGGGTGGGCCTTATGCAATTAGAAATTAGTCCTACGTATGTGGTAGAGTCATTATTGCACTTGCAGGTATTGCTTGGCTTGTGTGTAGTTTGTAGCATGTGGGGTCCATTGTTGAGTAGACTTATAGGTGATCCTTTCTTCCCCCACCATCTGTAATAGAGCCTTCTGGCAATATGAACGTCATCCATCCAGTGGCACAGAGTTTTTTTGTTTTAGTCTCGGTTGCATCTCTTCTTCTCCTGCACTCAAAACATGCAGTGTCCTCAGCAACACGGCCCTACTAGCCTTTCTAGTGTAGAACCAACATTAATAGCAATAGCCTTGGTGAACTGGAGTACCTCAAGGGTCTCTCTCCAACCAACAGCTCACAGGGGGGCAACCCACCCCTGGTAATGTAGATTTTCTTAACAGTTGTCTATAGCTGACTTTTGCTTCTTCAGGTATCTTTCAAATGGGTTTCACATCTGTAAAACATTTGAAGGAATGTTAACATTAAATATTAAATCACTCAGAAACAAGGTCTCATAAAGCTTGGAAAGGTTTTGTCCATTCGTATTAACTGTTTTCTCCATGGATCCTTGTTAGGTACCATAGCATGGGTATGAGGCATTAATTTTGTTAGCTCATTACCATTTTTAGTTATCCCTTTGGATTCTTTTATTCTTGATACACTTACAGATGTTGGCACCAGGTGCCTCACCCTGCACAGGGCTAAGGAGGCAGGGGACTTCTGTTCCTGCTGCACTTGTTGCTTCTGTCTTTTTCTCTGAGTTGTTGAACTTTACACAAGTCAAAGTGTCCCACCTTTCCTCTGTTTCCAGCTCTGTGCCTGGATCTGCTTTTTCAGCTTTTGCCCCCTGGGGCATATCTTTTGTCATGCAAAGTGGCTGCTCTATTTTTCTGGGAGCTCCCTTTCAGTCCAGGGCAGATAAAAGATCTTCCGAATTTTGGGTAACTTTTAACAACTCTTCACATACTCGCAATATATTCCCACATTTACAACATAGCTGTGGCCTTTGCTTTTGCGTGGCTGGCCTCTTTTTAGTAACCCATTGAAAAAAACCACATCAACACTGCCATTAGTGCTCTTCTAAAACTCATTCTCAGTTTCATCGTATCCTCCCGACTATGCCAGTTCTGTGGCCTGAAATCTTTCTGGGTCTCCTGTGTGATCAGACAAAGCATATAGTATATTTTATGTGTATTTATTAACTTACAAAGGAATGAGTACCCAGTGCCTAGCCTCATGTCCCCCAGACTCAGAACCCTCCTTATCAGACCACGCCATGCCCATAGTCCCCCACTAGCATTCACTCACGCCTCCAGGGGCAGCAATCTCGCCCCTCCACATGAGTCATTCCATTCTGTCCTTGAGTCACTGCGCTAGCTACGAGTTTCCTACATCACACACTCAACTGGCGGCTCAGCTTCCATCCCAAGATTGCTCCCAGCTTCCTTTTCTACTTCCTGCTTATGTCAGGTCTTGCCCATTGGAGAAACCAGCCAATCAGGAGGCACTATGTGTTTCTAATCTCTATATATCTGATTATTACTAGTCAGTTACTTTCTGAGCTCCTTGGCATCTGAGCATGGATATACAATTGTCAGGTAGATTTCAACTGTATGTTTTTCACATCTACTAATTATTAAGGAGAAAATTTTTATGCTTTGAAGAGTTATTATTGTTTAATCATTTTTTAAAAATTTTTAATAACTAGAAGAAGCATTTCACTGAAGCTTTAACATATTCAGTATCACACTCCAGAGCAAGAGTACAACTCTTTCACAAGTGGGTGCAAGTTTCTAGGTTCACAATTGAATTAATAGTTATACAATATTGAACTCAGTATAAGCCCTATAAGACATAAAATTGAATGAGTTTTTAACCTTTAAAAAAGGTCTCCATTTCATTTTAGAATATATTGTTTCTTGCAAAAACACTCAATGTTTTTGCTACTAACACTGAGAATACCATTGTGTATTCATATTATTTCTTGCTTTTCCTTAGTAATCTCACTTTTTATTCTTTTATAATAGAACACCACTCATTTTGTTTAAATGATTAAATTCCCTGTATTATTTTTTCTCCAGAATCAACTGTTTTTCCAACTGTATTTTCCCTGTGAAATTTCTCACTCCTCTCTTATTTGTAAAATAAGTAGGCAAGTTATTTGATGTTTGGTATTTGTGAAATATTGTATATTATTTGTATATAAACAGTAACACTTTTGCATTAACCAACTACATTTGAATATATTCTACCTCTCAAAATCTACTTATCTCTGATAGCCCACAGTCCCTGAAGCAGTGTTTATATTCTCACCTTCCAGAACTAAGATATGAATTCACCTGGGATGGTACAGAGGCCTTGGTTTCTCCCTGACACACTCCAGCAACAGTTATCCATTCAGTTACTCTCATTTTACCTCACAGAATATGCCATGCCTTGAAATATAGCTGTTCTTTCAAAATTTTGGGCTTTCTTCATGTGTCAATTGTAACTATTGTGTAATTAATTAATCAATCTCAGATGCAACTTCATCTAAATAAAATTGCCTCTTCTAGGAGGATGCCACTCTATAATCAGATCCCCAAATCCCTATTCTCTGTTGGTCAGATCAAAATACTTTGTGAAACTTAAGTAAAAGTGCTGTACATCTCACTGAGGAAAAAGAAGATATTCTCTATCAATAGACATTTTTTCATCCTGTCAACTAGTGGAGATGACTCTGAGATTGAACAAGAATATTGATTCACAATATAATTTTTTTTCAAACTTGGGAAAAAGGAAGGCCATGTTGCCCGAGATTTCAGTTTGGTTGAGGATATAAGAAAAAAGTTAATTTTTATAATATTAAATTTCAAAAGTTAAAAGCTGAATGCATACCATTACAACAACTAATAAAAAAACATTATATGTTGCATGGGAAGAGCACTATCCCTGTCTCACAGTAGAGCAGAAATTCAAAAGGGGCAGAGGAAAAGAATTCTATCAGAAATAAAGTTATCATCATTATGTTTTCCTCCAATTATAACTACATCACTGTTAGGTAGTAGTAAGTACTTCATGGTTCCAATGTTCAGATTTCCTTAGATTTCTTATTGATAATTGTTATATTTAACCCAAAATCAGTGCTATATGCTCATACTCTTACTACATTAGACACAACAACTCTTTCTTTTTTCTTTTTTTCTTTTTTCTTTTTGGTCTTTTTGAGACAGGGTCTCCCTGTAGCCCAAGCTGTCCTGGAACTCACTATGTAGACCAGGCTGTCCTTGAACTCAATCAGCCTGCCTCTGCCTCCTGAGTGCTAGGATTAAAGGTGTGTATCACCATGCCTGGCTAGAGACAACTCTTTTAGTTCAGAGTTTGATGTCCTGGGAATAATTATATCCACATATTATAGAGATGTCACTTCCTGATCTGAACTTTAAAATGAATACTGTCATTGTTACTATGGGCAAAAGTATGCTGTTATGTAACATCCAAAGAGATTAACCAAATAGCCAATAGAGAATCAGAACACAGACCATTCTGGCTTCTTCCATGATGAACAGGGAAGCAGAGTGAAGCAATTGGAGAACCCCTTCAGTATGTCTATCAGAAAGACTCCCAAATTGTGTTACTCTTATCTCTTGGGGGGGGGGAAGAAAGTCCTTGAGTTGTGAATAGATGTAAAGGAGAAGTAAAGGTAAGAGTAATTAGCATTACAAATTCTACACAAGAAACTAGAAAATAGTCAGAACACTGCAATTTTCAAATGTTCATATGAGAGTCCATAGGAATTTCTTGATAAGGGCTTCCAAAAGTATCCCTCTATTGGGTTCCTCCTCATTTTTCTTTTGTCCTCCCAAGCTAGACTCCAGAGTGATGGATTCAGGGGTTTTTTGCAGATATTTTCATAGCTGTTGGAGTGGGGTTGACTCCCTTAGCTACAGGTAGGCACTACACTGTTTGAAACCAAGATTTGAAGTCTTACATCTGAACAGCACTTTATGGCAGGAACAAAATCATAAATGAGAAATAATTGTCTAAATAAATTTTTATACAGACTTAAGCCTAATGTCTGGAAACAATCCCTTGAACTCTTAAAGAAATACACTGATGATTTACTCTTTAGTTATACTTTCCTTTTCGGAGTTTAAGGCCATATAGTGAGCCCAAATAAATCAATTTATTTTTATACTTAAGGTCATTCGAGGATCTGTTCCTCAAGGGTGACCGGGGCTTGGGAGGAGACCCTGGCTACTTTCCATTAACACTTTCATCTATGAGAAGCTAAGTCAAAGTTTCTGCTCAACCATGGCTGGCTTCACTTGGAAGCATGGAGGAAATGTTTCTTCTGTGTTGGCCCTCCTCTTTGTAGACTGGACACTGGCAAATCCTTCTGGAGGGGTCTCCATGGCCTCCCCGGACAGGAGGACAGGTGACTCAGCACAGTTACAGGGCATTTTCAGAGAAGTTCCATAGTCCCTGGAACTTAGTTGACCTAGGAGGGCAAAGGGCAAAAACTGTCCTTTATGTCCCTCTGACCACATTGTTATAGGCCTCAAATTATGACTGGTAAATACCCTATAAGATTAGTTCCACCAGTCTGTTTTTTTTTAATGATCATGTTCTATGTAGATAAGGCTAAGTTAAAAAAACAAATATTCTCAGATTAAACCTTGACTAGATATATATTTTGTTCCTTAAACTAGCTGACTAAATTATGACCATAGAACTTTTAAGATTATGTGCATGTTGTTTTTGTCTCATTATATATCACAACAAACCTACACAGACCTTCATCTCTTGCTTAGGCTTTCTCATTTTTTCTGAAAATTTTTTCATTTCTCATTCTTTGGAAAAAAATCTCCATTTCCATATCTTTTAAACATCTTTTACATTCTAATTCTCTTTCTAAAAAAGTAAATAATTATGAGACATAATGGCATTAACAAATTAAATTTCCATATGTTCCGAAACTTCTTTTCATGGGGATGCTAAGCAAAGCCTATTTCCTTTTAAGGTTCTAGTGTCAAGCCAATGTTTTATTAAAGTTTTACTATGGAACTAATGAATTTATTGAGCTTACTTACAGAGGTAACTGAGGGGGTGCTGGTGTGTATGTGAGACCTGAGTGTATGCACACTTGAAAGCCTTTACCCCGCATGGGTCTTTCCTTCTCTTCCTAGACTTCCCCCGATTGTGTACTTTAGCCCTCCTAAAATCCAGGAGGACATGTGAGATTAGGGCCAAATTACATGCTGTTGGCTGGGAGGGTGGCCAGATAACCTGGTGAGGGTCCAATGACCCTGCTTCACCCTCCTTTAATGAATGAGCACAACTGTCAACAAGCCAAATAGTGACGATGTTTAGCAATCAGGCTCAGCTGAAGTTGTGATGATGGTACTTATTTCATGCAGAAGGGACTGCTGTATAGCATCATCTTATTAAAAAGACCTGGAATTTATAAGATTTGGTGCTAGGATCCACATATGAGGGAGAACATATGTCGATTCTTTTTCTGAGTCTGTGTTAATTCACTTAGTATAATAGTTACTACATCCATCCATTTACCTGCAAATTTCATTATTTCATCTTTCTTTACTGCTGAATAGAACTCCATTGCATAAATATAACACATTTTTTAATGACTTTTCTGTTGATGGGGACTTATGTTGATTTCATCTCTTAGCTATTGTGAAAAGAGCAGCAACAAACATGGTTGTACTAGTCTCTACAATAAGATGAGTACTGTGAGTATATGCCAAGGAGTTGTATAACTGGGTCATATGGTAGTTTCATTTTTATTTTCTAACATTTCTCCACACTGTTTTCCATAGACTTTGCACGAGTTTGCAATCCCACCAGCAGTGAATGAGCGTTCTTCTTTCTCAACATCCTCACCAGCATTTAGTAAAATTTGTTCTCTTGATCCTAGCCAGTCTGATTGGGCTAAGGTGATACCTTAGGGCGGTTTCAATTTGCATTTCCCTAATTATTTACAATGTTGAATACTTTTTGAGAGGTTCCTTAGCCACCTTTATTTCTTCCTTTGGGAACTCTGTTTAGATATTTAGCACATGTTTTAATTAGGTCATTTGGTTCCTCGATAATTTGCTTTTTGAGTTCTTTATATATTCTGGATGTTAAACCTCTGTCATATGTGTCACTGGTAAAGATCTTTTTCCCATTTTGTGGGTTTTCTCTTCACTTTTTGGATTGTTTCTTTTGCTGTACAGAAGCTTCTTAGTTTAATGAGGTCCCACTTGTTGATTGCTGACCTTAATTCCTGAGCGACTTCTGTCTGATTTGGAAAATCCTTTCCTATACCTCTATCTTGTAAGTTACTGTCAATATTTTCTTCTAATAGTTTCAGGGTTTCCAGTTTCATATTGCAGTCTTTGATACATTTGGAGTTGACTTTTGTGCAAGGTGAAAGATAACGCTCTAGTTTCATTCTTCTACAGGTGAAGATCCATTTTTGCCAGCACCATTTGTTGAAGATACTCTCTTTCATCCATTGTGTGATCTTGGCACCTTTGTCAAATACAAGGTGGCTGAAATTGTGTATACTGGGGTTTGGAACTGCAGTGATGTTCCATTGATCTGTGTGACGATTGTTTGTGCAGTACCATGCTATTTTTATGACTATAGCAACTATAGCTCTTTAGTATGCTTTGCGATCTTGTATAGTAATCCCCCAAACATTGCTCTTTGTGCTCAGGGTTGCTTTGGCTATCTGGGATCTTTTGGCTTCCTTACAAATCAAAGGATTCTTTTTTCTAATTCTGTGAAGTATGTCATGGGGATTTTGATTGGGATTGCATTGAATCTATATATTGCTTTTGGAAGGATAGTCATTTTCACAATATTACGTCTTCCAACCCATGAACATGGGAGGTCCTTACATCTCCTGGTGTTCCTCAATCTCTTTAACTATTTAAAAATTTCACTGTAGAGATCTTTGGTGTCTTTGGTAGAATTTATTCCAAGATTTTTTTTTTTGCAGCAATTATGAATGGAAACCTTTCCCTGTATCCTTTTTCCAAGTGCTTGTTATTGGTATATAGAAAGGCTACTAATTTTTGTAGATTGATTTTATAACCTGCCACTATATTGAAAGTATTGATCAGTTCTAGGAGTTTTCTGGTGGGCCTTTTGGGATCTCTTGGGTATAATATCACATCATTTGCAAAAAGTGATAATTTGACTTATTATTTTCCAAATAGTACTCTTTAATTTCCTTCTCATGTGTTATTGCTCTAGCCAGAGTTTCAAGCACTATGTTGTAAAAGAGTGGAGATAGTGGAAATCCTTGTTTGATTCTTGATTTTAATGGGAATGCTTCCAGTTTTTCTACATTTAGAATGATGTTGGCTGTGGGTTTCTTGTCTATAGCTTTAATTATGTTGAAGTATGTTTCCTCCAGTCCAATTCCTTCTAGGACTTTGAACATAAATGCATATTGAATTTTGTCAAAAGCATTTTCTTCATCTATTGAGATGATTATGTGTTTTTTGTCTTTGAGTCCATTTATATGATTAATGAACAATCCTTGCATCTCTGAGGTAAAGCCCACTTGATCAGGGTGGATAGTCTTTTTCATATCTGTCTGTATGTGGTTAGAAAGTATTTTGTTGAGAATTTTTGCATCTATGTTCATTAAGGGTATGGGTCTATAGTTTTTCCTTTTTTTTTTTTTTTGGTTGTGTCTTTTCCAAGTTTGTGTATTAGAGTGATGCTGACTTCATAGAATGGATTTGGGAGTTCTCCCTGTGTTTCTATCATTTTGAATAATCTAAGTAGTATTGGTTGGAGGTCTTCTTTAAATATCTGATACAATTCTGCTGTAAATGCATCTGGGCTTGGGCTTTTTTCAGTTGGGAGTTTTTGTATCACTGTTGCAATTTCCTTATATGTTATGGGTCTCTTTAAACTGTTGATCCCTTCTTGGTTTAACTTTGGTGGTTTCCATGGTTTTAGAAATCCAAAAATTTCTTTTATATTTTCAAATTTCGTAGCATATAGTTTTTTGAAATATTCCTTTATAATGGTCTGGATGTTTTGAGTGTCTGTTGTGATGTTTCCCCTTTCATGTCTAATTTTGTTGATTTGGATTTGCCATTTTTTTCTTTTGGTTAACTGGGCTAAGGGTCTATCTTATTTAGCTTTTCAAAGAACCAGCTCTTAGATGTATTAATTCTTTGTACTGTTTTCTTTGTTTCTATTTCATTAATTTCTGCTCTAATTATTGTTATTTCTTCTCTTCTACTGGGTTTGGGTTTCATTTGTTCTTGCCTTTCCAGTGTCTTGAGTTGAAGTGTTAGGTCATTTATTTGGGCTCTTTATAATTTTTTAATGTAGGCATTTAGAGCTATAGACTTCCCTCTTAGGACTGCTTTTAAAAAATCCCAGAGGTTTTGTTATTTTTTAATTGTCCTTTACATTGAATTCCAGGAATTCTTTTATTTCTTTCTTAATTTCTCCTTTGACCCACTCATTGTTTAAGAGTGTGTTGCTCAATCTACTCGAGTTCATGTAGTGACTAGGGCTTTATCCAGTGTTGATTTTAAGCTTTATTGCATTGTGGTCTGATAGAATTCATTTAATTTTTCATTTTCTTGTACTTTGATTTTTGTTTTGTGCCCCAGTAGTCAATTTTTGAAAAAGTTCCATGGGATGCTGAGTAGAAAATGTATTCTTTGATGCTTGGGTGGAATATTTGAAAGATGTCTGTAAGGTCCATTTGATGTTTGGTATCATTTAATTCAGACATCTCTCTGTTTATTCTTTGTCCACTTGACCTGTCTAATGGAGACAGTGGGGTACCGAAGTCTCTTACTATTATGGAGTTGGGGTTAGTCTGTGTCTTAAAGTCCTGTAGCATTGTTTTTATGAACTTGGGTTCACCAGAGTTTGGTGCATATATGTTAAGAATTGTAGTATCTTCTTGTTTAACCATTCCTTTGATCAGAATGAAGTGACCCTCCTTATCTCTTCTGATTAATTTTACTTTGAAGTCTATTTTGACAGATATTAGAATTGAAACCCCTGCTTGTTTCTTAGTGCCATTTGCTTGGAATATTGTTTTCCATCCTTTTACCTTAAGGTCATGCCTGTCCTTGAAGGTGAGATGGGTTTCTTGCAGACAGCAAAGAGAAGCATTTTTGTTTCTTATTGCATTCACTTAGCCTGTGTCTTTTGACTGGGGAGTTCAGCCCACTGATATTTAAGGTCATTATTGAAAGATGTGTATTTGTTTCTGTCATTCTGATTGCTGTTTGTGTTCTCTAAGTTTGTGTTTCCTAGATTATACCTTTATTTTCTTTCATTGCTCCTGGGGTATAGTTCTTTCTCTCTCTGTTCTCTGTATTGCTTCAAGTATTCTTTGAAGGGATGGTTTTGTGGACATGTATTCTTTCAAGCTTTTTATGTCACAGAAGATTTTTCTTTTCCACTCAAATATAATAGACATTTTTGCTGGGTAAAGTATTCTGGGAGGACATCTGTTGTCATGTAGAGCTAGGAATACATTGGTCCAGGTTATTCTGACTTTTGTAGTTTGCATTGATAAGTCAGCTGTAATTTTGATGGACTTTTCTTTGTATGTGGCTTGTTGTTTTTCTCTTGCTGCTTTCAATATTCTCTTTTTGTTCTGTTCATTTAGTGTTTTTACTATGATACAGCATGGGGAATTTCTTTTCTGATCCTGTCTATTTGGTGTTCTTTGTGCTTCCTGCACTTTTATGGGGATGTCTTTCCTTAATTTTAGGAAATTCTCTTCTACAATCCTGTTTAAGATATGGTCAACACAATTGACCTGAAATTCTTCTCCTTCTTCTATTCCTATGATCCATAGATTTGGTCTTTTCATGGTGTCCCATATCTCTTGCATACTCCATTCTCATTGCTTTTTTAAATTTTCCATGCTCTTTACTTGAATGGTCCAATTCTTCAATTTTATCCTCCAGTGTTGATATTCTGTTTTCCATTTCATTCATTTCCATTTCATTCATTCTAGATGTGAGGCTTTCCCCTGTTGTTTCAAGTTGGCTTATTGAGTTTTGCACTTCCTTCTTCATTTCTGCCTGAGTGTTCTTCAATGTTTGTATCTCTTTTGTAAGTCATTTAGAAGTTTATCCCTATCTTCTTTTAGTTCTTTGATTTGTTTGTGTGCTTTTTAAATTTGTTGAATTCCGTGATCATGTTTACAATCTTTTAAATTCAGTGTCTTGGGTTATCTCTAGGGGGTTCTTCTTGTAGAACTCTTCTACAGGATTGGTGGAGTTTGGTGGGGACTTAGTGTTTTGTCTTTCCATTTTATTATTCTTTTGTTGTGATTTTGGCATGTGAATTTCTTTTGTTGTTTGTGATTCTGATCTGAGAATAAAGTTGAACTGTGTTTCTATTTATATTATCGGGGTGCCCAGATCCTTTCTTTATTGGTTATGTAAAGCTGGTTGGTACAAGGTTCAGGTTCTCTGAGTTTTAATTTTGAGGGAACTGGTGCCTTCAAATCAGCTATTCAGGAGTACCCACAGAAGCCCAATTCAAGTTTTAGTCAGGTATACTCAGGCTTCCTTCACCATGTCCAGGCAGGATTTCAGTACTCACAAGTAGTGCCCTGCATTCTCAGCCTCTATGCCAGAGGGAGGTCAGAACTCAGCACTGCCTGGTGGTTTGCTGAGATCAGAGCTGCTACACCAATGAAGGTTGAAACCCACCCTCTCAGGCTGTCAACTAGGATCTCAGCCTTAACCTACCAAAACCAGATCTGCCCTGGGGCCTTGAGAGGGGCCTCAGGAAATCCTCAGGGGGATGGGTATGGTATATTTAAGAGAAGCTCACCACCATATGGAGGCAGGATCTGGGGCACTCTCAGGCAATCTCCTGCTTTCTCTGCCAGAGGGAGGCCAGAAGGAGGTCAGAGCTCTGCACTCTCTGGCAGTCTGCTGAGATCAGAGCCACTACACCAATGGAGGTTGGAACCCACCCTCTCAGGCTGTCTCATAAGTCTTTTATTTCTACACAGGGAATAATTTTTCTTAGAGTCAGTTATGAAGACAGCAGTGGCATTTCTTTGCATAATTCCCCTGACCATATCTTGTGAGACTTATTTTCATAAATGGAGGTAAGTAAAATTATTTCACTCATTTCAAACAATCATTAAGGTACTTTGTTGTTTTCCTCCTTTATTTCCTCCAATCACTCTAATTTAGCTATAAATCTACGATATTGTGACATAAACAAGAAAGAATCTTCTGTTCATTGAAACCGAGGAAAATTTTGGATTGGCTAATTAGAGATACTTCATTACATGAACTTTGTATCTACTAGAACAGCACCTTCAGGAAAGCTCTTTTATTGAAGTCCATCTGTTTATTACAATAACAAATGAATATAATAAGAATAAAATATCTTTATATTTATGATTTGCAAACTTATTTTCTTCTCTGATAAAATTCATAAAACAAAAATAAATGATTGAATATTAGTGTAACTTGGAGAAATGTTTATAATATTAACTAATCTCCATTGTGCTTGGAACATGCACCTTCTAAAATAAACTATGATTCATTTTTTAAAGGCTTTATTTATTTTATTTTATTTTTTTAATGTGTAGGAGTGTTTTGCCTGCATGGATATCTGTGCACTATGTGTATGTAGTGCCCTCAGAGACCAGAAGAGGACAATGGATTGCCTGGAACTGAATGAGTGACTGTTGTAAGTAGGCATGCTTTACAAGAGAAGTAAGTGCTCTTAACCACTGACTGTCTTTCATGCCCAAGTATCATATTATCTTTACACATATTTATTTGCAGGTTTGGGTAAACATAGATAATTTCTTTTCTTATTTATTTTCCCTTCAATTTGCAAATAGAGTAGTCTATGAAAGTATTTTTTGAGAACTTATATGTGAATATATAGTTATGTGGGTGCAGAGATTTTTTTAGGCTCACTCATTGCACTTAAAATTTGTTAGTGAATTAATGATAGAACTCTTTATACAAGCTGAAAAATCTCTGGTACCTACAAGGCATCAGGTTAAATTTATAAAATTTCATTCTTCTTCTCTAACTTTAATTAGTGAAGACACAAGCAAAACTTCTTATATTCATATTCTAACACGAAAATCTTATTCACATCATACATATTAAATTATGTGTATCCATATTCATCATTTACTACTGAACTACAGAGTTGGTACAATGCCAGTGTCTTAGAGTTGGTCTGTAGCTCAGTGATTAGACACTGAAGTCTGTTATTCCCTCATGTGTTGCTTAGGATGAATCATTATTTTCTCACAAAGAATGTTTGCAGATGTTTCCTCTCTTTTTTTCTACAATTCTAACAATGAAACAAAAACAAAACAAAACAAACAAAAAACTGTGAACAGATACTTCTCATGGTTGCCTTAACTAATGTGAGAAAATACTAAACCTTTCCATAGTATTGGTACATTGGTTCATCATTATTCATTCAACAAAATGAAAAATGAATTTTTAAAATTACAGTGTGAATTTTAAAAAATAGCATTCTTTAAGGGTGCTTGTAGTATAAATTGTGCTCTTATTAAGACTAAAATGATATCTTTTTTTATTAGGATGGTGAATATGTGTACGGATGTCATGGGACGCCCACAGAGGTCAGAGGAAGTTGTCAGATGTGCGGGAACCGGAATTACCCAACATGTAGTTTCTGGAAATCAAGCCCTGGTCCTCTGCAAGAACATTCAGTATTAACCACTGAGGCATCTCTCCAGCCCCTGGACTAATTATTTTTAACTGGAAATAAGGCAAATCACAGAATATCATTTAAGGTTTAAATTTATTAAGTAAACTTTGAGAAAATTTAAGCTAGGAAAAAGTAAATAATGCTATTACACAACACATAAATATACATAACAAGTCACTTGTTGTCCTAATCTATTTCTCCATTGCTGTGACAAAACACTCTGACCAGTATCAACTTGGGGAGGAAAGGGTTTGTTAACCTACATATCCCAGGTCACAGTTCATCCGGGAGCCCAAGATAGAAACTCAGGGCAGGAACCTGGAGGCAGGAGCTGGAGCACAGGCCATGGAGGAACACTGTTTACTAGCTTGCTCCCCTGGCCCCTGCTCAGCTTGCTTTGTTATGCAACACAGGCTCACCTACCCAGGGGTTGCACCACCCACAGTGGGCTGGGCCCTCCTACATCACTCATTGAGAAGATGCCCCTCAGATATGACCTCAGGTCAGTCCAATAGAGGAAATTCCCCAACTGAGGCTCCCTCAACCTAGGTGTGTCAACTTGACACTAAAGCTACCCAGCACACTTGTTTATATGAAGCTAACCCAACAGAATTCTCTCATTTTTTGTGTGTGTTTCTCAGAATAGCTGTAAAAGACCCTACAAACGCAATATTGTGAGGAAAAAAAAAAATCTGAAATGCACAAGGTTTTTCTTTACTCTTCTGTCCCCTGAAAGAAGAATGCCCTTAAAGGATTGTCCTATGGGTCATGGAGAACTTGAAGGAGGCTGCCTTTCATTTTCCTTCAGCAGAATTTTAAGTGGGGCATACAGTCAAGGATCCAATCATCCAACATAGTCAAAGCATTTTATTCTTAGAAGCATAAATTTATCATGGATTATTTTGTTCTTTGACAACTCTCTGCAAAGCACTGTGGTTGTACATGAATGTGTGCTGCCTCAAATTCGGTGCACATTGAACATTTCCTTAAAAAATGGGCTTTTAAATGTATGAAAATAATTTAAAGTAAGTGAATTATGTTTGCTTCTTTTCAAGAAGCAAAGTTATTATAATGCAACCAGATGAATATATACCTATTCGTTAAAGCAATTTTTGATATAAACATTAATGATTTTCCTTCTCAGGGAATCAATGATCTTCCTTGAGAGAAAAAGTATTAATTACAAATTATAGAAAATTAGGTTAAGTTTTATAATAAGGACAACTATTTTGAATTACACAGAAATAGAAATTACATTTTTAAAAGCTATCAAACAAAACATTTCTGAATATAAATTTTGGTAATATAAAGTTGACTGAAGCATGACTTTATTATTAAAAAGTAAAATAGAAATCACCTAGTGCATTAGCTCCATTAAAATTAGGGAGACTTAGAATAAAGAGGCAGACATATAGAGAATTATAAAATGATAAAGCACTCTAATGTTTCTTATATAATTGGATATTTTTGTATGCAATATTTTATTTAAAATATTTTATTAGAATTGTTTTCTTTTAGAGGCAACAAGATTACCTTGAAAGAATTTGTATAGTATGGAGAATTTAGAAAATAAGTGAAAGGCATATCCACATTATAAGAACAGTAATACATTTCATGTTTATTGTTGAAGATAGTACAATTCATTAGAATACAATATTCAAAGATTATAGTAGACATAAAATTTCAAATTTATATTTTAGAGATGATTATATCATGTTATTCATGTTAGTTATTACAGTACTTTATTTTTCTTTCTTTCTTTTTTTTTTTTAACTGCCCAGAACATGATTTTTAATCTCTCAAAATTCTATCATGGCATAGGTGAAGGGATAGAAAAATAATGGGAAACTTCTTCAAGCCTGGTAATGGGAGGAGGTCCAATATCAAGACCAGGCTAACCAGGATCAGCTTTGGAGTGAGGATCACAACTGGGCCTCAGGAGGTGGGAAGTCCAATCCATAGAATCAGTCCTCCCAACACCAGAATCTGCAAATAGCGACTTTCCTTATCCCCAGACTAAGAGGCAAAGCCTCTGCCATGCACAACCTGGGACAACGAAAGGCAGGGCTGTGGAGCATGTAGTCACTCAGAGAACACTGAAACTGTTGCCCAGCATTAGGGAGTCCTCCATGCCCTACTTTGTTTCACCATTAGCTTATCACCAAAAGAATGTGGAACTGTGGCTCACAGTAGAGTTACAAAGCTTCAGGCTCATAAGAAGGGACCACAGCTCCAGGCTGGCTGAAGGGAGCCACAGTTCTAGCACACGGGAGGGGAGCCCAATTCTCTCTAACAGAGGTGGACCACAATTTTAGCTCACCTTATAGTACCATAGTTCTAGGACAGCAGGAGGGGACCTCAACTTCAGTATGCAGGAGGGGACCAGAACTTTGGTTCACTACAACACCCGTTTATGAGAGGAAACCACAGCTCCAGCTTACAGTAGGTGACCACAACTTAAGGTTCAAGGAGGGGAACACTGCTCCCCCTTACAGGAGCTAACCACACCTTTGGCTTACAGGAAGGGAATTCAGCTCTATGGTCAAGGGAGGGGCCTCTGCTCTTGGTTAAGATGAAGGGACCACAGCTCCAAGTTCAGAAGAGGAGACCACATTTCCAGATTCACGGGAGTGAGACTCCAGCTCACAAGAGGGACCCACAACTCCTGCTCACAGGAGTGGAACACAACTTTTGCTCATGGGAGGGGACGACCACCAAAGGTCACAAAGAGAACCTCAGTTCAAGCTTAGAGGAGGGGACCACAATGCTGACTGATGGGAAGGACCACAGTTCCACATCTCAAGGGAGGAGCACAGCTCCAGCTCACTGGAAGGGACCACAGTTCCTGATTCACAGGAGGGGACCAGAAATTCCGATTCATGGGAAAGCCCCACAATTCAGGTTCCCAGGAAGAAACCAGAACCCTAGTTTACAAAAGGGAGTCTAGGTTTACAAGAGAGGATTATGGCTCCAGGTTCATTTGAGGAGATAGCTGTAGTTCACTGGAGAGGGACTGTAGATACAGATTCATGGGATGGGACAACAGCCCTGGAAGTCAGCAAGGGACCAAAACTTTAGTTCACATGAGGGAAAAACAACTCTGGCACTAGATAAGGGGACCACAGCTTTAGCCCTTTTTAGGGGGCCACAGCTCAAAGTTCACAGAAGTGACCCACATCTGCAGATTTACAGGAGGAGATCACAGCTTCAGCTCACAGAGGAGGCTCCTGTTTCAGGTTCCTAGGAGGGGACCTCAGGCACAGGTTCAAGGTACAAAGACACAGCCTCATTTTGACAGGTGACAATGAGAGTCCCAAGCTTAGAGGGAGACTGCAGCTCTGGTTCATGAGAGACAGGCACAGTTCCAGCTCATGAGGGGGAATACAATTCAGGGTCATGGGTTACAACCATATTTGCAGGCTTGAGCGAGACAACCACAGTTCCAGGACAATGGGAGGGGATCACAGTTCCAGTTTCATGAAAGGCAATCATAGTTCCAGTTTCACAGGACAGGAACACATCTCCAGGTTCATAGGATGTGAACACAGTTCAGTGCTCAATGAAAGTCACTATTTTAATTACTCAAGTTCTATAAATTTCCTGTCTCTGTTACTCTGTCTACATGATTATACTGTGTTTAAGATGGAGCATTTTTGGTGTCTGTGCAGCAAAGATAACAGGTATTTGATGGCTCAAATTTCTCACTTGAGAGACATTGATATTTGAGAAAACTACATTCTTTATATAGCTATTGCTTTCATAATCAAGATCAAATTTATAGTTCGCTTTTTGGGGGGGTGTGCTTAATTGCAACTTTCATATCTTTTTCTTTGGAGAGGGGGAGCCAGTGATGAGAAATCTTACCTGGAATCATGTTTTGCTGAGAGCTGCCAACTCTGACACCCAATTCTTTAGCCATTTTCTTTCTTTCTAAAAAATATTTTATTTATTGTTTTTATTTTATATGTATGAGTACATTGCTTGCATGTATGTAAGTGCATGCGTGTCATTCAGTGCCCATGGAGGTCAGAAGAAAGTGTCATAATCCCTGGAACTGGGATGATAGCTGCCATGAAGGTGTTGGGAATTGAACCCGGGTCCTCTGAAAGAGCAATCAGCATTCTTAACCTCTGAGCCATCTCTCAAGACTCCATTTTCTCTCTTAATTGGCATGTTTTTATCTTGCATGTGCCCCAGTAGTCACCTGGATGATGATGATGGCCAGTTGGCCATAGGTATGTAGCATAGTGGTTGACTGCAGGAAGAGTCTGCATTGAGGAATGGCACAGTGGCGTGAATGAAATCATCTCCTGGTTGCACCCACTCTTAGTATCATATTCCCCAAAGGTAGGTGGCTAGAGGAACCTCCACCCAAGGGCACAGACACCCACATCTGGGACCTGTTTTTTTAAGATTAGCTTATTTGTATTTTATGTGTATGAGTATTTGCCTGTATGTATGTATGTCAACCATTTGTGTGCATGGTGACCATAGAGGCCAAAAGAGAGTATCAAATCCACTTGAATCAGTGTCACCCAATGAGGACACATGATTGGTCAACATATCAATGACCAGTTGTGCTGGATAGCTTTAGTATCAACTTGACACTCCTGGGTTGAGGGAGCCTCAATTGGGGAATTTCCTCTATTGGACTGACCTGTGGCCATGTCTGTGGGGGGATTTTCTTTATTGTTGAGTGATGTGGGAGGGACCAGTCCACTGTGGGTAGTGCTATGCCTGGGCAGGTGGGCCTGTGTTGTATAAGAAAGCAAGTTGAGCATGAGCCAGGGAAACAAGCCACTAAGCAGCATTCCTCCATGGCCTGTGCTTCAACCCCTGCCTCCAGGTTCTTTTCCTGAGTTCCTAACTTGAACTCCCTGATGAACTGTGACTCAGGAGATGTAAGCTGAATAAACCTCTTCCTCCCCAAGTTGGTATTGATCAAAGTATGTTGTCACAGCAATGGGGAAACAAACTAGAACAGAAATTGGTACTGAGAGTAGGGTGGAATGTGGTGGTTTGAATGAAAAATTCCCCCATATAGGCTTGAAGTATTTGGCTATTTTGTCCCCAGTTGTGGTGCTGTTTTGGAAGGTCTTAGAAGGTATGGTTATCCTGGAGGAAGCACGTCACTGGGGGCAGGCTTAGAAAATTCTTAAACCTTGCCAGATTTCCTTTCATTCCCTTGATTCCTGTACAAGCCTGAAGATGTGAGAGCTTAGCTTCTGCTCCTCCCCCAGCCATCTCTGCAACCATGGGTCCCCGCCATGTGTACTCTTGCCCTTTTGGAACTGTAAAGTCAAATAAACTCTCCTTTTGTAAATTTCTTTTGTCAGTGTTACTATCACAGCAACAGAAAAGTAACTAATACACTAATGATTAGCTCTCTGCTCATCATACAACAAAAAATGGTGTCTGAATTTAGGATTTTTTGTGTCATTCACCAAAGAATGGACACAAAATGGAATTTTGGGACAATTTATTAGTGTGATGGAGCTGGATTATAGTGATAGTTTCACTAATGACAGAAGGCATGGAATATCATCAGAAGGTATTTAAATATTTAAATATATGTGATCTGTGTTCTCACATACATGGAGATTTATAAAACTGAACTTTTAGAGCTAGCAAATGGAAGTTACAAGAATGCAGGGAGACATGTTAAGTAGAATAGAGAATAGAGTGCTTCATGGCTACAAAGAAAAAATCAGTTATACATTTTATACTGTGCCATAGAATTTAAAATCGAGGAAATGAATACTTTTATTACATAATGAATACTTGAGATATTAGATAACATAAATATCTGAGTTGATCAGTACATAATGTACAAATGTACAAAATATCACACTGAGATATTTTAGTTTTTACCTACATGAAAATGTAACTATGGTACATTTTATGATTTGCTTTTTATCAGAAGAGGAATAATAAACTAAGCAGTATATGTACAAATAATTGATAGACTCAGTTATTTTTGTTTTAAGACTGACTATAACAGCACATGTAAAGACAACTGGATAAAACAAAACACTGTGAATTCTTGATTATATATCCACATTATTAACAGTTTGTCTTCTTGTAAATTATGTATTCTATATGTGTACACTAACAATGAGATAAATATAAATTTTACTTAGTATTAGTCTTTATAATTTTTCATGAGATGAAATATATTTATTTACATCAATCAGGAGAATGGTTATAATACAGAACAATGAAGTAGATGATGATGTACCTGATACACTTATTCTCTTCATAGAATTTCTAATAAAATAACTGAAAGTAAACTGCCTCAATGAATTTTTATTTATATCAATCAGGAGAATGGTTATAATACAGAACAATGAAGTAGATGATGATGGACTTGATACACTTATTCTCTTCATAGAATTTCTAATAAAATAACTGAAAGTAAACTGCCTCAATGAATTTCAAGGTCATACTACATTTTCCAAATTGGGAAAATATTGTGACAGATGATAAACCATACTTTCTGGTAGAAGCATAGAGATATATTTTTCACATTTCTAATAATCTGGTCTTTGAAAAAAATAGCATATGATCATATATATATATACATATTTGATATATAGAATGTGTGAGTGTGTGTATGTGTGTGTGATTGTATTACATATTTATTTGAGTCCAAGATGTACAAAAACTAGCAAGCTGGTGAGTTTCTATGACTTATAGTTATTACATCTGTGAGTTTTTGTTCTGGTGATAAAGTCATTCTGATTGAATTCCTAGACTGAGATGCTCCTACTGAGTATGCTGGTTATGGCAACCTGCTTCAAGACCTACAGGATGAAGAAAATTTGAATTTAGCCACTCCCACTACACAGAGGAAATTTCAATTACAAATACATGCATTATAAGTATCATGTTTATATTTTAATATTATTTTGTTGTACTTTACACATGAGTCACAACATTCTATTATTTTAATTTAAAGAAGTTAATGTACCATCCTTAATGAGCATTGTGGAAAATATAGACTATAAACAATAGGTTATATTTTAGTACCTTTTCACAAAGCTCTTCTGTTATTTAAATACGCATAGTCCATGAGATTCTAACTTTTACTTACATAATATTCCTCACACAGGAAACTAAATATAACTCATTAGAATAATTATGTAATTCATTTTTCTTTGTTTTGACTATAAAGAAATTAATATTGATATTTGTAACCCATATGTTAAAGTAAGATTCAAAAAATACCAAACACAAAAAAATTATATAATGATTTCTTCTAGACTTTTAATAATTTAGAATTTAAATGGTAGTTGGAAATTATATGTTAGAAATTATTTAAATTTCAATTACTTTGCACTGGGAAAACCGAGAATGCAATCTCTTTCATTCTAATACTTTTATTCTGCGGAGATTTGGAAATTTGAGAACCCACAAAAGAGTACATCTCTATTATTCTTTTCAACTCTAATAAAGAGGATTAACTCAAAATAGCTGATAAAGTTTTGATTGACATTGTAAAACTCTTCAATTTATTTATTTAAACTTATAAAACGAAAAGTTTTGCTTGGGTCCATGGTTCTAGTCCAGGATTGAGGGGTTCCATTGCTCCATGCCTCTGACACATCATAATAGAGGGAGTTCAGTAGAATAAGAAAGGGATGGGCTTCCAGTAGTCCCTTTGAAGGCACAATCCTGATGATCTAATCACATTTTGAAGTTTCCACACCTCCTAACACCTCCATCTTTCAGCCCTTTCTTCCTTCCCTCATCGTCCATAAAAATGGCACCCAGAATAATTATATATATAATTATATATATATATATATGTATATATATGTATGTATATATATGTGTGTGTGTGTATGTGTGTGTGTGTGTGTAGATATATAAATGTAGCATCCTTAATGGACATTGTGGAAAACATAGACTATAAACAATAGATTATATTTAGTACATTTTCATAAAGCTCTTCTGTTATTTAAATATACATAGTAATAT
>NW_008349353.1:3119232-3127049 GCF_000622305.1 Nannospalax galili
TGTGAGATGCTAAAGTCTAAGTGACATATCTTTAATGATACAATCTCTACCTTTAAGATGAATGCATCTCTTAATTATCAGAAAAATTTCCTTATGCAGCAAATTTTGATTAACATAGAGACCTAAAATTAAGCAATGTGCAGAGAGCAAGAGTATTTATATCTGAATAGGAGAGCTATTTCAAACCTCTGCCTCCCAAGGCTCAGGGATCATTGCTGAAGAGGAGGTGGAAAGATTGTAAGATCCAGAGGAGGGTGGATGACCGCAAAGAAATAGATTGTTCAGTCAACTGGTGGTTTACTCATATGAACTTACAGCCATGATGATAGCATGCAAATTCAATGCAAGCTTAAGTAGATAAAATTCCAATATAGACATGGGGAAATGGGTAAAAAATTCCAATGCATCCTAAGGAACTTTTGGCAATTGATGACTGCAGTAGGGGAAAGACTGTGTCTTACAGGGTTGAAATTCTTGCTGGGCACACTGAATGGATTCACACTGATGGACACTGGGGAACACAAATCATACTCTATAGGCCACATATAGACATATATTAATTCATTAAATTGGGTGGAGAGCAGTGGGAGAGGTGGGGAGTGGATCTAAAATCCATCAAAGTACATTGCATGAAAACCACAACAATTCAATAAAAACACAAAGTAAAACAACCAAAAGAATTCTATAAAATAATTATTTTATAGTGTGATTATAAAGTTATTTTTATATAAATCATATTGTTCTTTTTAAAATAAAGTATGTTTGTTCTTTTAAAATGTCTGTTATTTTTATTTTATGTGTATCAGTGTTATACTTGTATTCATGTATGTGTACCCATGTGTGCAATGCCCATGGAACAAGAATTCTTCATGTCCTCTGGCGTTATAAATGATTGTTGTCCATCATGTGAATGCTGGGAACCAAATCTATGTTTACTGCAAGAGCAGCTAAGGCTCTTAATCACTGAGCCTTGAGACCATCTCTAAAGTCTCTAAAATCTTTTAATCGATTAAAATGTGTTTAAAAAGATGTGTGTGTATACATAAAACGAATGTAAAATAAATTAATAGAATGTAATTGACGCCATGATATATGACAAATTAATTAAAAAGTACATAATATATTCATTTATATACCAATGTCTGTGTTACATATTCAGTTAGATGGTCTTCTAACATTGAAACACAATATGCTCAACTTTGTATAGTCATTAGTATCTATCATTGCAAAATTCACATTTGATCATGGTATTATAATTTGTGAATGGATAATATGGAGAACCCCAGAATACTAAACCATTCTTCCTATAATCACTGAAAATATTTTATTTAAAAAATTATGTATTGCCTTCTCTGTTAGCTAGTAAGAACAAGCCCATTCTGTTCCCATGAGCTTTCCTTAGGTCTTGGCCACATCCTGCTGAGGCTGCCCAACAGGGCCTTACTAGCTGGGCTGAGATACCCAAATCACACTGTGTATAGGCCTCGGCTTTGGGACCATTTCTAGTCCTTCCCATTGTTCCAGAGGACAAGACTTCACTGCTAGCTAATAAGAACCAGCCCATCCTGTTCCCATCAACTCTTCTTGGGTCCTGTCCCTGTCCTGCTTAGGCTACCGAACAGAACCTGACTAGCCTGGGGAGAGGTAGATCCTGAACTGCACAGTCACTATTCTACACTCTGACCAACTCCAGTTGCTTGGCTCCAGGGCTCACACCCTTTGTCTTTAGCTAGTTAGAGACAGCCTAGTTGATACCCACCCCCTCAACATAGGCCTAGTCTCCTTTACCCTCCTGGAGAACTCCTGACTAGCCTGCCTGGATCCATCCTGTCCCTTCAGTAAAAATTAAAATAGAGAACCTGAGAACCAGAACAACAAACTATTTATAATGGATAAGAAAGGAAACCAGCTACATCAAAAATATATACAGAATGAAACTTCAAATTAAAAAAGTCAGGCTTGGGTTTCATACCAGAAACAAAACAAAAACAAACAAACAAAAAATCCACATGCTCAAATCACAACAAAAAATGCAGATAATATGAAAACTCAATATGCTGCTATCAAAACCCAAGTCTTATAGAAAAATGTTACAATTTAAAAGAACAATCATAAACATGATCAAATAATTCAATGAATTTAAAGAACATGGAAACAACTCAAAGAAACAAAATAGGATAAGGTTGTAGTGATTTGAATGAAAATTTCCCCTAGGCTCCAAGTTTTTGTCCCCAGTTGGTGGTGCTATTTTAGGAGGTCTTAGAAGGTGTGGCCATGCAGGAGGAAACACATCACTGGGGCAGGCTTAGAGAATCATTAAGCCTTGCTGGATCTCCAGTAGCTCTCTTGCTTGATTTGCCTGTTTGAAGATGGGAAAACTTAGCATCTACTGCTCCTGTTCTAGTCACCTCCAACCACGATGGCTCCCCTCCATGATTGACTATAATTCCCCTGGAATCAGAAGCTCAAATAAACTCTTCGTTCTGTAAGTTGCTTTGATCAGTGTTCTATCACAACAACATAAAAGTAACTAATGCAAGGGATAAACAACTGACAGAAGCTCAAGAAAATAGAAATACAAGGATAAATGAAATGACAAAGGCAATTAGGATTTGTAAAGTGAATTCATGAGAGAGATAGAAATATTGAAGAAAATTCAGGCTTAAATAAAGATGGAATCAAAAAATTCAATAAGCCAATTTGAAATGCCAGGAAAAAGTCCACTAAAAGAATTACGGAAATAGAAATCAGAATATCAAGCCTGGAAAATATAGTTGAAGAATTGAACCACTCAAACAGATAGTAAGAAAAAATGAAAAACTCAGAAATGGAATATGTAGGAAATGTGGGACAGCATAAAATGATCATATTTATACAACAAAGCATAGAAGAAGGAGAAGAATCCCAGGTCAATGGCATTTTCCAGACCTTAGCCAGGATTATAGGAGAAAATTTCTGTAAATAAAGGAAAGACAAACCCATATAGATAAAAGAATTAGACAGCACTATTGAGACAGAACCAGAAAAGAAAACCCATGACATATCATAGTAAAAGCACTAAAGGTACAGAACACAGAGAAAATGCTGACAGCTGGAAGATAAAAACAAGCTAAATAGAAAGGAAAGCCCATTGAAGTAAGAGTTGATGTTTAAATGCAAACTGTAAAAGTGAGAAGAGCCTGGAAGAAAGTATCCTATATACTAAACGATCATAGATGCCAACTCAGAGTGTTTTACCTAGCAAACGTATCTATCATAGTCAAAGCAGAAATAAAAATTTTCAAGGACACAGGAGGCTAAAAGAATTCATATCTACAAGCCCAGCCCTACACAGAATATCAAAACAATACAAAGGACTGAAGAAAGGAATGACCATACCCAAGAGGCTACAGAAAGAAAACAAATAAAGCTATAATTATGGAAACAGAAAATTCGGTGAAGAACACAAACAGAATTTAAAATGACAGTAAAACTATACATATATAAAAATAAGTAAGTTAAAAGGCCTTCAATTCCCTAGGGAAATTCACACACACACACACACACACACACACACACACACACACACACACACACTCTCTCTCTGAAGCTTTCTTTTCTATAGAGTAGATTAAGAACAAAATCTAGGTCTCCACAGAACACAAATGATGGGTGAATCAGTGGGGAGGTAGATGGGACACGTCCAGGCCAGATCAGACAGTAGCTCAGGGAGGGGAACTAGAAAACACCTGATCTGCCTATGGCTGTCACCATGGAAGGAAGCAGAACAGTGTTGGCAGCCCCAACACTAAGCTGGGCAGTGGAGGTTCACAATCTAAGTATACTTTCAGAATCCCTCTGAGGGAGATGGGGGAGGCATGGACGAAGATGGCTCCATTAGATGCCAAAAGAAGGTCACCATCAAGTACAACTCTAAGGAACTCTGAATGCACCTCAGCCTGGAGGAGTGGAATTTAGAGAAGCTCACAGGCCCTTATGACTGCCAGGAAGAGGAGATCCCAGACCTGGAGATAGATGTATGTGTGCTCCTGGACATGGAACAGGAAGATACCCAGGTGCCAGTGTCAAGGAGCTATTAGTCGATTGATACAAATCCACTGAGGCCTAAATTTCTGGCCTGCTAGACAAAACGGGGACATGCAAAGGTTAAGCATACACCAGAAGAAGTAAGAATCCTGACCCAGAAGAGTGGTGACTTCCACAGGACAATAGATGCTCCAGGGACATCATAGCAACATCAATGTCATGGAACCCTGCAGTTAGGCCTGGTGCCTTGAGCGAGGCTTCCTGTGCCCCTGGCTTTGCTTTCGGTTTTCCATTTTGGGGGTATTTTTATTGTTATTAAACTGATAGTACTTAAAAAAAAGAAACAAAAGCCATTTTGTTTTGTTTTGTTTTGTTTTGTTTTCTACAAGGAACTCATCTCACCTATAAGGATAGGTGCTACATTAGGATGAAATGGGTAAAAAATTTTGGAAGAAAATGATAATAAGAGACAATAAGGGATTTCAGTTCTATTATCTGACAAAATAGACCAGATTAAATCAGAAGAAATAAAAATTGCAGTTCATAGGCCAGGCATGGTGGTACACATCTTTAATACCAGCACTCAGGAGGCAAAGGCAGGTGGTCTCTGTGAATTCAAGGCCATTCTGATCTACATAGTGAGTTCAAGGACAGCTGGGGCTACAGGGAGACCCTGGCTCAAAAAGACCACAAAACAAAAATTGCAGTTCAAAATTACAGTTCATTCTAAGGGCCAAACTGACCAATAAGACATTACAGCCACAACCACACATTCACTAAACTTTGGTGCACCCAATTTCATAAAAAGAATATCACAAGACTTCAAGACACAGATTAACCCCAACTAAATAAATGTAGGTGCCTTTGACACATATCTTCAATAGACAGGTTAACTGTATAAGTAATGAGCAGAGAGACAACTGAATTGAATAATATCATACATTAAACTGACCTGACATCTACAAACTATTCCACCCAAGTACCAAATGATATACATATTACTCAGCAGCCCATTGCCACTTCTCTAAAACTGACCACATACAGGTCATACCTTAACAAATACAGAAAAAAATGAAATGATTCCATTCAATCTAACAGACCACAATGCAATAAAGCTTGAAATCAAGAGCAAAAGAAGATCTAATAGCTACATAAACTCATAGAGATTAAACCACACACTACTGAAGGGAGAATGGGTCAAAGAAGACATCCAGAAAGAAATAAAAGTATTCCTGGAACTAAATAAAAAAGAATGCAACACAACAAAATCTCTGGGAAACATTAAATCAGTACTAAGAGGGAATTTTATATGCCTAAAGGACTAAAATAAAAACCAGAAACAGACTAAATAATGACTAAGTGCTACAAATCAAGATGCTGGAAAGACAAGAATAAATGAAATACAAATCCAGCAGATGAGAAGAAATAACATAAATCAGAGCAGAAATGAATATATGAAATAGAAACAAACATACAAAAAATACATAGACTCAATGGATCAAACAGCTGGTTCTTCGAAAAGATAAACAAGATAGAAAGACTCTTAGCCTAACTAACGAAAGTAAGAGCAAATCCAAATCAATTCAAGCAGATACAAAAGGGGAAACATCACAACAGACACCAAAAAGATTACACATACAATAAATATACTAGTGCATATGCACAGTTCAAGGCTATATAACAAGAAACACAGTGCCAGGCAAGAGAAATGTCCATTTGAGTTGTAGGTCAGGGTAGACCAAGAGACTCCCAAAATAGCACTGCTATTGCCTTAGCCTTTGATTGCCTACCAGAACTTGTAGGGAAGACACTATTGTTGAAAACAGGCCACATTTTGGACACAGGACTTAAAGCAAACCAGCTTGCTCTGACCTGGAAGTTATTTCACTGAAGACTAACTCTCATGGTATCATAGGACATTATAGAAACTGCAAAGGGAAAACCAATCAATTGTTCTACCCTGCTATGAAGCATAATAAACAGCAATGACTGGCTCAGCAAACTATCTCTATTGGTGCATTAGTGGCAAGTTTATATTTAGGGTAATCTCTATTTGGTCTAGACAAGTTCAATACTCATAAGACATTCCAAAAGATTTTATACAAAGTTTTAAAATGGTCATGAAGATAAAATTCTGAACTCTAAAGTAACTAACCTTGTAATAATAAAAGTAACTCAGAAAATTCATATTTTAGACGTTAATAGTCATGCTGTTTTAGTTTAGTCTAACAGAAATTGTTATTAAATTTCAAGAATTATGACTATATGACCATAGCACTCAATGTATAGATTATCAAAGAATATGTGTGTATGTATAGTATATATACACATATACATATGTGTATATGCACATATATACTATATGTTCCATTCATTAAGAAAGGAAAAAGTTCATCTACTGAGGTTTATTCATAGTCAGCTTATCTAGAGTCCCTCACTTTAAGAAGATCAGCTCTTTCTCACCTATCAGTAATCAAGTGCCAATATTTCTTCAATTAAGATTGGGTATGCTGCTGTGCCTTCCACAGTTCTATGCTGGGTTTTTGACTGCATGAGTTTGCATGAGACTTGCACTGAGAATGTCTGGGGACACTAGCGTAACAAAATAGGCCGTAACACAAATGTCAGAATGTGTGAATTCCAGTGGAGGACTATGGGAGAGTGCCAGTGGTGATGGGAGTATAATGATGATTAAGATTGATTGAGATATTCTGTTTGAAATACACAACAATTCAATAAAAGCAAATTTTAAAAAAGAAAGGAGAAAAGCGCAGGAAGCAATAAGAAATTTTTTGTTTTAAACTAAAATAATATCAACTTTCTAAATGATCAATCTTATACTATGGAAACAGTTTTATAAAGGGTCTGTTTTGTCATTTGCTGGATTGAGGGCTTACCATAGATATGTGCCAAATTAATGGCATGCCAGAAGGTTCTACAAAAGATGGAGCCTAGGCCTGAAGGACAGCCAGGTTCAGTTTTTCATTGCGAGCAAAGTGATGGGGAATGGGGAATAATAAAGGGTTCATGAACAAACTTAAAGACATGTTTTAAAGTAAATGGTACTAGAAATTGATAAACTTTTGTTTGTTTGTTTGTTTGTTTGTTTGTTTTTTTTTTGGTCTTCTTGAGATAGAGTCTCCTTGTAACCCCAGCTGGCCTTGAACTCACTATGTAGATCAGGCTGTACTTGAACTTACAGAGATCAACCTGCCTCTGCCTCTTGAGTGCTTGTATTAAAGGTGTGCACCACTACACCTGGTTTTTTCTTCTTTTGGTGGGTAAACATCTCTGTATACAAAGAGCTAAATAGTATTTAATAGTTTCAGTTTATGAGTAAGTTATCAATAATTAAGAGAAGCAAGAGACAAATTGAGAAATTGAGATGGCTGTAGAATGCCCTAAAGTTTCATTTTTTATATAAATTTTTATATTCTTTTTACTTTTTGTAAAAACTATGAGCTAGATAATGATTATCAAACACATTATTTTTTCCATTTAATGTTGGATGCTTATATGGTGACGGCTGTTGTACATGGAGTACAAACCTAAATACTCAAGTATCTTGAGCTTAACAAGAAAGACATGGTTTCAAGGCACAACAGTTAAGAAAGCAAACAACTCATTCAAAATCAAATGCCTTGTATGAAAGGACAGCCATTATTCTTATACAAAACAGTATTACTGAGTACTATTCAACAAAACCTATTTAAAATTTTGAAGTGGTAAATATTTTAAAAGTTTTATTATATTACTAAAGTTACTTTTTGTTTTTAGACTATAGCTTCCAA
>NW_008349353.1:3127893-3129140 GCF_000622305.1 Nannospalax galili
AGGAGCCCCTGGCTCCTTTCTTTTACCAGTTCCATCTATGTGAAGATAAGTCAAAGGTCCTGCTCGACCATTGTTGGCTTCTCTTGGAAGCATGGAGGAAATGATTCCTCCGTGTTGACCCTCCTCTTTATAGACTGGACACTGGCTCAAGTCCATCTGGTGGGGTCTCCTTGGCCTCCTTGATCAAGAGGTCAGATTACCCACCACCATTACAGGACATTTTGCGAGATGCTCATAGTCCCTGGGAACTAATCGACCTAGGAGGGCAAGGAGCAAAAAGCATCCTTTGTGTCCCTCTGACCGAATTAGTATAGATCTCAAGGTATGTCTGTTAAACATCCAAGAAGGTTAGTTCCACCATTCTGGCATTTTTAATTACTGTGTGTCATGCAGAGAAGTCTTGGGTAATGATCAGTTGATCTCGAATAAACCATATCTAGAGATAATTTTCTTGGTCTGTTATGTATAATTAGTCAGTAGATTGTAGGAATAATATGGTTCCCTCTGGTTTTCATGACTAGCTAGGCATTGTTTCTCTCTTGTATCATCTCACCCCTCTATTACGGTTTTCACACTTAAGGTGCCCCCACTTCCCCCCCTTCCTTCCTTACTAATACCCTTGCTCCTATGATCCTACCTCTGTTGAGCTTCTTCTTTCTCCTTATCCCCTAGGTTCCTCATATACCCTTCCCTACCCCCTCCCTTAGACTAACCCATTTTTTATTGATATCTCCCTTATTAAGGCCTGTTACCTACTATTCTTCTCTTTCAGGTTATTTCTATTCCTTTACCTCACTGTTTCCTTACCCTTGTCCTCGTTCCTGGAGTAATGTCTGTTTGCATATTTATTTATCTGAGTCTGATCCTAGGATCCACATATGAGGGAGAACATATGTCGATTTTTTTTATGAGATTGTGTTACTTCACTTAGTATAACAGATTCTAGTTCCATCCATTTACCTGCAAATTTCATGATTTCATCTTTCTTTACTGCTGAGTAAAAATCCATTGTATATATGAACCACATTTTCATTAACCATTCATCAATTGAGGGGCACTTAGGTTGCTTCCATATCTTAGCTATTGTGAAAAAAGCAGCAGCAAACATGGATGTACAAGTATCTCTGCAATACGATGTGTTCTTTGGGTATATGCCAAGGAGTGGCATAAATGGGTCAAATGGTAGGTTCATTTGTAGTTTTTTAAAGAGTTCTCCATACTGCTTTCCATAGGGGTTGAACAGTTTG
>NW_008349353.1:3129390-3130234 GCF_000622305.1 Nannospalax galili
TGAAATCTTAAAGTGGTTTTAATTTGCATTTCCCTGATTATTAGTGATGTTGAACATCTTTTAAGATGTTTTATAGCCATCTTTACTTCTTCTTTTGAAAACTTTCTGTTCAGCTCCTTAGCCCATCTTTCAATTGGGTTGCTTCTTGTCTTTTCTCTGTTTTTTAAGTTCGTTATATATTCTGGTAATTAAACCTCTATCAGATGTGTTGCTGGTGAAGATTTTCTCCCATTCTGTGGGTTTTCTGTTTGTTTCCTTGGTTGTACAGAAGCTTTTTAGTTTAATGAGGTCCCACTTGTTACTTCTTGCCCTTGTTTCCTGGGCTATTGGTGTCCGGTTTAGAAAGTCCTTTCCTACACCTATATCTTGTAGGTTTTTCCCAACGTTTTCTTCTAAGAGTTTCAGAGTTTCAGGCTTTACATTGAGGTCTTTGAGCCATTTGGAATTGACTTTTGTGCAGGGTGAAAGATAGGGGTTTAGTTTCATTCTTCTACAGTGGGAGATCCAGTATTGGCAGCACCATTTTCTGAACATGCTGTCTTTCCTCCAGTTAATGTTCTTGGCCCCTTTGTCAAATATCAGGTGGCTAAAATTGTAATTACTCATATTTGGGTCTTCAATTTTTTTCCATTGGTCTATGGGTCTATTTTTATGCCAGTACCATATTGTTTTTATGACTATAGCTCTGTAGTAGAGCTTAAAATCTGGTATAGTAATCCCCCAGCATTACTCTTGGTTCTCAAGGTTGTTTTGGCTATCCGGAGACTCTTGTGCTTCCGTATGAACCTTAGGATAGTTTTTTCCAATTCTGTGAAAAATGTCATGTGGATTTTGATTGGCATTG
>NW_008349353.1:3132585-3133135 GCF_000622305.1 Nannospalax galili
CCAGAACTCTCTGAAGGGCTGGTTTTGTGGACAAGAATTCCTTCAGCCTATTTATGTCATGGAAGATTTTTCTTTCCCCTTCAACTATGATAGACAGTTTCACTGGGTAAAGGATTCTGGGTTGGCATCTGTGGTCATTTAACACTGGGAATACTTTCTTCCAGGCTCTTCTGGCTTTCATAGTTTGCATTGAAAAGTCAGCTGTGATCCTAATGGGTTTTCCTTTATATGTGACTTGTTTTTTCTCTTTTGCAGCTTTCAGAATTTTCTCTTTGTTTTTTGCGTGTGGTGTTTTCACTACGATGTGCCGTGGAGAGTTTCTGTTCTGGTCCTTTCTGTTTGGTATCCTGTATGCTTCTTGTATTTGTATGGGCATGTCTTTCTTTAAGTTTGGGAAATTTTCTTCCACAATACTGTTGAAGATCTGGTCCATGCCATTGTCTTGGGGTTCTTCACGTTCCTGTATGCCTATGATTCACAAGTTTGGTCTTTTTATGGTATCACGCAATTCCTGCATATTCCATTCTTGTGATTTCTTAAATTTTTCATA
>NW_008349353.1:3133666-3144802 GCF_000622305.1 Nannospalax galili
GGTATGAAGAGTTGGTTCGTCTAAGCTTCTGGTTCTCTCTTTTGATTTTATATTGTCGAGGCCGGATTGTTTTTGTCTTCAGGAGTTCCACGGTGGCCCAATTCCAATGTGGGTCAGAAGTTTTCAGAGTTTCTCCTTAGGTCTGGAATCTTCTAAGGATGATTTTGGCCTCAGGAACTTGGGTGTTGGACTGACCTGAGATCCTGGCCGTGGCCGTGCCACGCAGGGATGCAAAGGCAGGTGGGGTGGGAATAAGCCCCAAGATTTCCCAGGGAGTGGATTGAATAGCTGGCTTGTACTGGATACAAAGGATCAGGGAAAGGCAAGGTAAGCTTCGGAGCCCCAGAAAGAGGCTGTCAGCCCCAGAAAGAGGCTGGTGGGTGTTGCAGGACCAGGGAAGCAGAGAGAGGTGAGGGTGGGGCTGTGTCCAGAGGCAGTACTCCTGGGGCCCAAGGAAGGCATTAAGCCGGTCCGGGTGAAAATGGTCAGGAAGCAGCACTGTCTCCCCAGGTGTCTGGGGCCCCAAGACTAGGAATGGCACAGGGCCCAAGCTTGGCGTAGAGAACAGCAGGGGAGATGGAAGGGTGAACGCGGCTGGGGGAGTCAAGGCACAGAGGGCTGCGTGGTAGACTTAACCCAAGAGAGGTCTGAAGGCAGGACCAAGAGTTTTCTTTTTTATTATCTATCTTTGTCTTTTGTTGTGTGAGAATTTCATACAAACGTATATTGTGTTTTGATTAAATATCCCCTTTGTTCTCTCCCTCACATTCCTCTCCTATTGTCCCCACCTCATTGCCTTTCAATTTCATATGCTCCTTTAAAGTTTATTTAGTTATTTTTTTCATTTTATTTGTATAAGTGTTTTGTCAGCATACATATTGTGTAATTTTGTCCCACAGTGATGATAGAAGCATGAAAAGGGCATTGGATCCCCTTCAACTGGAGTTATAGATGGTTGTTAGTTACCATGTGGGTGCTGGGAACTGCGTCTTGGGAAAGAAGTAAGTGCTCTTACCTGCTGAGCAATTTTTCCATACCGTGCTTATCTTTTTTCTTTTCTTTTTTTAAGACTCTGGGTCTACTTAGTACTGCTTGCATGTGCCTTATGTAGGGACATCTATTGAAGTGTTGGTACAACTCAGGGGTTGCTTCCCTGAATCAGCATCTCTCACTAGCCATCAATTGTCCACAGCTCGTCTACTACAGCTGAAACTCAAGAGATCCTCTTCCTTCCTGCTGGGTTTGGGATGACTTTATCCTGTATAGCTCTTGTAGATGAAGTCATAGCCACTATGAGATCATTAGTATAATGGCCCTGTCATGTCCAGAAACACTAATTTGTTTCAATTATTAACCAACTCTGTCTCTTCCAATCTTTCCATCATTCTTCCACAATGATCTGTGAGCTTTGGGGAGATGGAGTGTGGTATAGGGCTGAGAACTCCAATCTCTTATTTTCTGTGTGTTGACCAGTTGTTAGTCCTATATCAATTGCCATCTGTTGCAAAAAGCATTTTCTCTCATGAGGACAGAGAAGAAACCGATGCTTATGAAGATATATTCTTTAAAAGCTGTGTAATACTAAGTCAATATAGTATATTTTGGGTAGTATATTCTTCCCTTGGGCCTATGATCTACTAGGCCAAAGATTCAATCCAGTTAATACTACCAGGCACTCTGTCTTTTAGAGTGAGACTTAAATTTTGTTAGAAACTACTGGTTATGCCCATAAAATGTACCAGGCACTCTATCTTGTGGATTGAGCCTGAAATCCAATCATAAAGTAGTTGGTTACTCCCATAGCATTTGTACTCATATTGCATTAGTGAGTCAAACATGCCATTTAGTCATCAGTGTAGATTGGAAGTGTCACAGCTGTTTACAGTGTTGATTAATTTTCTGCTTTTGTATTGTGCATAGAATCTAATGGCATGATAAAATGAATACTGGGGGTCTACACACCATGATTTCTCCATGTCATATGACTAAAGTGTATGCTACCTTCACCAATATGGCCTTGGTATTGTCATCAAGATTGGTAGGGTAACTAATAATACTGATCATATCCTGTAATATTTGATGGGAGAATCTGACTCCATTACCCAAAAACTTGAAAAGATGTAACCCATAACTTGCACTGCAGCATCACTTTGATAGCTTATGGTGTCTAAAGAAGACATTGTCTGTCCTTTATCTCTCACTGTTATAGATTGACTGCAACGAAATACACACACACACACATATATATACATATATGTATACACATATATATATATATATGTATATATGTATATATATAAACAGATATATATCTATATATGTATACACATATATATATATCCTCTCAAGAATAAAATTCAAGGGAAAATATTAGAAGGAAGAAACAGAAAAATAGAAATAAATCTCCAGAATAAAAATAAATTATTGGGGTTGGAGAGATGGCTCAGTGGTTAAAAACACTGGTTTTTCTTGCAGAAGACCTGGGTTCAGATCCTAGCAGCCACATGGCAGCTAACAGCTGTCCATAACTCCAGTCCCAGGGTATCCGATAGCCTCTTCTGACCTCTGCAGGCATTGCATGACACAGGTGCACTTACCTACATGGAGGCAATACATGCATACAAATAAAATAAAAATAAATAAAAATTTAAAAAATTATTAAGTAAAACAAAATTTAGTAAAAAACCTGAAATATTAAGTAAAGAGACAACTCATAGGAAATATGAAGGATACATCATCACAGGGATGTATAAAATTAGCATTTTATAGAGACATTTAAGTGTTTTTTATACCATTTTCATAGATAACTATGACTTGGAAGACTTTCATGTTGCACTGATCTACCAATCCTTGTAAACAGTGCATTACCTTTTTACATTACATCTATGAGTGCCTTAAAAAAGTACTTACACAGATAGAGAGGGATCACTGGATTACAATGAGGGTCAAAACTTGCAAAATATAGGAGACAAATTAAGCTGGAATCCATTAATACAAACAGTTGAAAGAAATATTAAATGCTAATTGAATCTGTGAAAGAGCATAAGAGGACAAATGATTAGAGATGAGTTTTATCATTATAATTCTGTGGCATGTTTTTCTCAATTTTCACACTTGTAGTTACGAGTCTCTCTTGTAAAAAGAGTTACATAGTAGGGCTTTTACATCAGCAAGTACATTTCAAAGATGTGACTTACATACCCTTGAGAAAGATATTATTGGATTATAAATATAGAAAGAGGCTAGGATAATATTAATATATGTACAAGGAAGTGTAAAAATTGATACAGTTACAGTTTTTGTAAGATAAATGCTCAAAGGAAAGGGAGATCAGGTTCCAAGATTCAGGAAGAAGTATTTTTTCTTTTTCTTTTTTTAAAGTATTTTTTTTTTGTTTTTACTTTTTGTGTACGAGTATACTACCCACATATATGTTAGTGCATTCGTGTGGAGGTCAGAAGAGGACATCCAATCCCCTGTACTGGAGTTATAGATGATGGTTAGCTGCCGTATGGGTGCTAAGAACTGAGCCTGGGTCCTCTGCAAGAGCAGCCAGTGCTCTTAACAACTCATTTCTCCAGCCACTGAGCTATTTTTCCAGCCTCTTATGACATTTGAATAAATATATTTAAACAAAAATTTTAACTGAATTTTCTATATTTTGTACTATACATCTTAATCATATTTAGATTAAAATATCTAAGAATAACTATAAATGCATTAAAGACTAATACAATGAAAGTTTTACATCTTCGAAGGGACTGAGGAAGACACCAGAAGATAGAAAGACCTCCTGTGGTCATGGAATGGTAGAATTAATATTGTGAAAATGACCATTCTATAAAAATCAATATATAGATACAATGCAATGCCAATCAAAAGCCTTATGACATTCTTCACGGAACCAGGGCAAAAAAATAATAAAATTCTTATGGAATTATAAAAGATGCCAGATGCCAAAGCAATCTTGAGCAAAAGCAACACTGCTGGGGGAAATCACCATACCAGGTCTCAAACTCTATTAAGGAGGTATATTCATATAAACATCAAAATACTGGCAGAAAAACAGATGCAGAGATCAATGGAACAATATAGAAGACCCAAACTTGAGTGCAAGAAATTTCAGCCACCTGATATTCAATAAAGTTTCCAAGAACACACATTGGAGGTAACAGCATCTTCAACAAATGGTGCTGGCAAAACTGGATTTCTATCTGCAGAATAATAAAATTAGACCCATATCTTTCACTCTGCACAAAAGTCAATTCCAAATGAATCAAAGATCTAGTACGAAACCTGAAACTCTGAAAGTGCCAAAAGAAAACATAGAAAGTACTTTGCAAGGCCTAGGTGCAGGAAAGGGCTTTCTAAATCAGATATCAGTTGCTCAGTAATTAAAGTCAACAACTGACAAATGGAACCTCATAAACTGAAAAGCATCTGTTTAACAAAAGAAACAGTGAAGAAGTGAAGAAGAAGCCCAGAGAGTGGGAGAAAATCTTCATCAGCTACACATTCCACAGAGGATTAATTTCCAGAATTTTTTTAAAAAATGAAAAAAAAGAAACGAGAAAGCAAACAGCCCAATTAAAAGATGGGCTAAGGATCTGAACAGAGAGTTCTAAAAGGGAAATTAGGATGGCTAGAAACTCCTTAAAGTGTTCAAGTACCTTAGTAATTAGGAAAATGCAAATTGAAACCACTTTAAGAGTTCATCTTACCCCAGTCGGACTGGCTTAGATCAGGAGAAAAAAAAAAAAAAATCTGCTGGTGAGAATGTGGAGAAAAAGGAAAGCCAATTCAATATTGATAGAATTTCAAACTTGTACACCCACTATGGAAAGCAGTGTGGAAAACTCTTAAGAAACTAAAAATGAATGAATCTACCATATGATACAGTTATGCTACTACTTGGCATATACCAAAAGGATTCGTACTCCTGTAGAGATAGTTCTTGTAATATTTTTTGTTGTTGTTGTTGCCCTTTTCACAGCAGCTAAGAGATGGAAGAAACTTAGGTGCCCATCAACAGGAGTGGTTAATGAAAATGTTGCACATTTACACAATGGAGTTCTACTCATCAGTAATGAAAGACAAAATCATGGAATTTGGAGGTAAATTGATGAATGGAATTAGAAACTGTTACACTAAAGTAGCACAGTCTCAGAAAAACAAGAAATGTGCCATCTCTAATTTGAGGAAGAAGTGTTTTTAAGTTTTATCAGACAGAGGCATGACTAAAGGCATCTATTTCTCTGCTATCAAAGTAGAAATACATATATATATATTTGATAGATATATTGAGTTAATAAATATGAAATGAAAATTTCTAAATACGCAAGGAAAAAAATAGACAAGAACAAGAAAGGAGAACAAGAAATGGAAGACTTCTTGAATAAAATTCAAAAATCATACTTTTGGGGTGTCATTTACATACCTTAATTATCATACAATCAGTGGTAGGGCCCTCACAGGGAGACTCTGCAAGTGTAATGGATGGAGTATACGGAATGTATTATTACAAAACATACATGACTGCAGTCTAAAAGAAAGTTTTGACTTTTGGCATTTAAGATAAAAATAGAAAAGTAATTAATCCTCTGACACTTTTTTATTTTCAGAATTTTGGCATGATTTGTACTGTAATGCAAAATGAACATGAAAACTGGCATACTCACATCAACTAATCCTGTAAAGATAATTTCTAATGCAGAAAATGAAAGTTAGTTGCATATTTCGAAGGCCGTAATTTCGAAACCACACATTAAATGAAACACTGAATTTGACTGAGGCTTTTGGACACAAAGGCGTTTTTCAACTAAATCGGCAATGAACAAACAAGGATGCCAAGTTATATTAGCAATTTAACAATATGGAAAGGGTAATCTAAAATTTCACAGCTAGATGAAATTATAAGTATAAGCAAAAGGTGATATCTGATCCCTTTGTGGAAGTTTTTTATTATATCACTGATTTGTATAACTCAGAAAAAGTTGTGAATAATAATGCCTTATATTCATATATAGGCAGAATTTGTATTATTTATTTCAAAAATATCAGTTCCATAGAGTTTATTTAAATATATATGTAAAATTTTATATGAAAAGATGGTTTCATGTTTCTACAAATGCAATAATGAAATTTTTAAAAAATAGGTATTTATATAAACCAAAAGAATATCATGGTAAATAATTTTTAATGAGATTTATTCACAGGGTATTACACACTGCTATCTGTCTATGGCACTAAAAATGTTTGGAAACATGGGAGAGAGCCTGAAAAAAATAAAACAATAAACAAAAATTTCATTAGTTAGTTAATTTTGTTTCATTTTCCACTTTTTAGTAGAGTAAATTTGCATACTGTACTTTCCAAGAAGATAAATAATAAACTAACTGGAGATCACTTACAACCAAAGTTTTAACCTAAATATTACAGCTACCATACTCCTAAAAATTTAAATTTTGTTGGCCATCTATTGGAAACACCAGTAATCAAAGATTAATGCATCCTTCTGGTCTTGGAACTAAAATAAAACATTTGGAGAATTAATCTATTTATTCAAAGCAATATAATATGGGTGGGCTAAAACTGTGCCAAAACACAACAAAACTGAATATTTTTGAAACTCAAAGCCATTTTAATTAGTGATTTATCCATCCAAAATGACAACATTCATTTATACTAATAAATTATTATGTGAATAAATAATGCACCACTTTTTGCATAAATTTGTGTAATCTCAAAAGATTTTCAATATTTTCTTCTCTCCTGAGCTTCTAGATCTAAATACTTTTCCCCTTTTTCTACTATTTATGCACATATTTGTGTGGCTAGCCACACAATTCAAAACAATTTTCATAGTAAGGTTCTGACAGACATAAAGCTGCTAAATTTCTTAGCAATTTAGTTTCCAGAAATCAATTTCATACATCAATCATTGTATTAATATAGCTAAAATTGTTTGTGGGGGAGTGAATCTGGGAGATTGCTTATTAGATAAGAGCACTGGCTGTTATCGCAGAGGACCAGTATTCCGTACCAGCATCTACATAGGAGCTAGCAACTCTCTGTGACTTCAGCTCCATGAGCTCTAACACACTCTTCTGTCCTGCATGGGCATTGTAAGAGATAACTGCATGTACATACATTCAGGCAAATGTTCATGCACATAAAAATAAATAAATAAAAAATGTAAGTATTTTAGGGACTAGCAAGATTGCTTAGTGAATAAAACACCTGCTGCAAAAGTGAATTTGTGTTGAATCCAAAGGACCCACATATTAGAAGGAAAAAGTTGATTACAAGTTTTCCTCTGACATCCATATGCATACGTTAGTGCCATGTGTGCCACACACACACATAAATACATAAATCTAATTTATAAAACTTTTTAATAAAAACTAAAAATTGTGTTACATCATCCATACCTAGGCCTTGATTTCTTCTTCTAATACAGCATATACTGCTAAGTAGACATGAAGATTCTTGTCTAATTTAGAAATTTTAAAATTATTAATATACCCAATGGCATATTTTATGTGTTATTTCGAGGGTGAGTCAGTCCATGATTATAATAATGTGTGTATGTGTGTGTTTAATTAGTGAATATTTACCTCTAAGGAGAGAAGAATGCTTTGTAGTTTATATTTTGAAGATTCTCAGAATGTGGGTATTGTATTACATTCTATATTAAGTGTTACATGAAAGTTAAAAGTTTCAGACCCTCTTGGCCCATGTCTCTTGATACTGAATTGAGTAAATTAAGCAGCAAAGGTTTTCAGGAGAATGATTAGTGAGTGAGGCAGACAGACTTCCCCATGAGAGGTATTATCATCGTGACTCATTATTTCTACACCTAAACTAGGACAGTGGAGTCTGGCTCCTGTCCCTAAGGTAATCTCTTTCTATTGAACAAACAACATACCCAGAGTAATTGGTTTATTACAAATTTCTTGAAAATTTTAGTATTTCCTTATTATATGCTAATAGCTTTATATAGGTCAAAGTCTTTTGATTTATAAGATGAAATTTAGTTACCCACATTCAATTTTCAGATTATAATCAGAGAAATAAAGTAAGAATATAAGTCTTTTAACAAAGTAAAATTAAAACCAAAGCTAAAATATATAATGAAACCATTATCATTTATTATTATTCATTTAAGCAAAGATATTCACTTGGAAAAATTGAATCATTCACCTTAATAAATTCATCGACATCTTAAGAAGTATGTTTGTAGTATCTACAGCTTGGAATGTTTATGCATATATCAATTTTAATCATCCCAAATCCTTCACAGTATAAAACAAAAGTGAAGTTCTTGGGATAATGTATTAAGTAAATAGGGGGACATTGTATAAGAGGAAAACTGATGAATTCAGAATGCTGACACGCCATCATTCAGCATATATAACACTCAGTAGCTTTGTGTTTAAGATGACTGAAATTTAAAATTCCCTATGTTGCTACTTTGTTATATGTCTCCACATACAAATGCTATGTATATGAGTGAGAAAATGCCAGAGAAAGTATAGATATGAATTGAAAGTAAGGCAGAAGTTAAGGTAATATGTTTGCTATGTAAAAGCAAGAAATGTCCCCTGAAAGAAAATCCAGAGTAGCTATTAATATGGGATTATCCACTAGAAAATCAGAATCAAGGTACTATGCATTTTTGTCTCAGGACTGTATCTGCCCTAAAACAACATTTGCATAAGTACATCTCTGTGTGACCATTTTCCATTTCCATTCCCACTGCTGTACAAAAGAAAATGGGTATAACCATTATTTATCATCCTAGATCATATCTGTGGAAAGAGATTTGAATTAAAGGTATAATTTATGGGGGTGATGTAATGAAAGCAGTGCTTTGAAAAATCTTAACACCTCGAACACTATATATAAGATTGCAAAAGTCATAAGAAAAGAAGTGAGGAAAATATGACTTAGTCTCTAACAACATATAAATTTGTTTCTTTAATCATTAGTTCTTTCATATCCAATAACTAATAGATCTAAGGATTAAAAAAATAGTATAGTTTTGGTTTTTATATCTTACTCTGTTTTCATTCCAATTGAGTAATACTGCCAGGCATGGTGGTGCACACCTTTAATCCCAGCACTGAGGAGCCAGATGTAGGAAGGTTTTGTGAGTTAAAGGAAAAAAAACTTGGCCTATATAGAGAGTTCCACACCAGGAAGGCTAATACTGAGACCCTGTCTCAAAACAAGACAAAAACAAAATACAACAAACAAGAAACAAAGCAATAAATTCAAATGGCATTATTTGTGTTCTGAAATTTTCAGAAATACATGTATGAAGAAAAGTTGGTACTGACGAGATGGCTCAGTGGTCAAGAGCACTGACTGCTTTTCCAGAGTACCTTGTTTTGGTTTCAACCAGAAAATTCCATGGGATGTGAAGCCTTTTTTCAGCCTCCATGGGCATTGCTTGCATGGAGTATTTACATATATGTAGGCAAAACATGCATGCACATAAAATAAAAACCAATTTTTTAAAAATATAAAGATATGCAGAAGCCTCTAAACTCATGTCGCACAAAAATATTTTTTTCTCAAGTTTACAAAAAGCTTCTGTGTACTTTGAATTGATATCTCAAACTATTATGACATGTGCAGAAACTACATTAACTTTTATATTTTAACAATTATTATAAAATATATTCTACAAAACATTATTGATATAAAACAATACATTTCCAAAATACTTTTATACTTTTGATTTTTTTAAAATATTTTTATTGATTATAGAATTTCAACATTGCATTTTGATCATACTCAGACACACTCCCCTCCCGGTACCCCCACCTTCCTATTCTCCCCCAACTTCATGTCCTCTATTATTTTTCTCTTTATTTTGGTCTTTTTGAGACAGGGTCTCCCTGTAGCTCTAGCTGACCTGGAACTCACTATGTAGACCAGGCTGGCCTTGAACTCATAGAGATCTGGCTGCCTTTGCCTCCTGAGTGCTGGGATTAAAAGCATGCACCACAAAACCAGGCCCATTTTTCATTTTTAAAAGGTTTCAGAATGAACTTCCTGGCATCATCCCCTCCACTAATAATTATATCTCTGTTTTTCAGTGAACACACAAAAAAGAGAAATAAAACAAAAGTACCAATGAAATCTATCTTAAAATTCAGTATAATGTAGTAAAAGAGGTAAATGCTCTTTTAAAAACTAGGTAAAATGATGTAAGCATTTGGTATGTACTATTTGCAATAATTCAATTTTGGGCCCAGGTTACACATTGCTTATTCATTTTGTGTTAAACTGCAATTATTTCATTCATACCTATAATTGGATTGTAATGTAGCTCAGAAATAATTTCCTCAGCAGAAGTCCTCAATCTATATTTGCTCTAATATAGTCTCTTGAGTTTATTGTTATTTAACAGTATCATTCAAAAAATTAATTATAGAATCAATAACTTAAGATGTCTCTCTGTTAGCATGTATACTTAGTTAAGCACAAAATCTTTAATAGCTAATTTTGCATGCTAATTTGGTTAGGCTAAGATATGTTCACATAAGTGCTAAAATATTACTTCTGAATATGTTTGTGAACAGGTTTCCTAAAGATATTAACATGTCTTTAAATAAATAAAAGAAATATGCCCTCCTATGTCTAATCCCTGGAGGGTCCAAGTAAGAAAAAACAGCAACAACTATAGCTGTGTCAATGGGAAAGGGGTATAAAGGTGATTAAGATGATATGTATGTCACCCTGCTTCAAAAATTCAAAAACAGGGGGCTGGAGAGATGGGGCAGCAGTTAAGATCGCATTCTACTCTTGCAGAGGAACTGAGCTCCATTCCCAGCACCCAAGTTAGTTGATTCACAAGCATGTGTAACTCCAGTTCCAGGAGATATTATACCTCTGGCCTCCAAGTGTTCCAGTACTCATGTGCATATACCCACATACAGACCCACACACATACACATAATTAAAAATAATAAAATAAATCTTTCAAAAACAAAACAGTCTCAGCATTGGTTAATTAATCATAACAAATGTACTGTGAAATGGTAAGATGTTCATTCACAGGGGAAAAAAAAATTGAATGTAGTGAACATGGGATCTCTCCAAACTCTCTGTTCAACTTTTCTGTAA
>NW_008349353.1:3144860-3157049 GCF_000622305.1 Nannospalax galili
TATACATATAATTATATATATATATCTCCCTTCTCCCAAAAATCGACTATGGATCTAAACAGAGATCTCTCAGAAAATGAAGTAAATATGACTATGAAACACCTGTAAAAGTGCTCAATATCCTGTGTAATTTGAGAAATGCAAATCAAAACTACTTTAAGATTTTGCCCAATCCAAGTCAGAATGATTAGTTTTACTACAATGACACCAAATGCTGGCTAGGATTCAGGGAAAGGGGAAGCATCATTCACTTTTGGTAGGATTGCAAACTGCTGTAAGCACTGTGGAAATCAGTATGGAAAACTCTTAAAAAGCTAAAAAATAAGTTGAACATATGTATTGGTCATAGCACTCCTTTGCTCATACCCAATAGATTGCATCCTGCTGTACAGATTCATGCACAGATATGTTAGTTGCTGCTCTTTTCACAATAGCTAAGAAATAGAAGCAATCTAAATGTTGCTCAACTCATGAATGTAAAGGAAAATATTGTACATTTATACAGTGGAGTTCTACTCAGCAGTAAGGAAAGGTGAAATCATGAAATTTGTGGATAAATGGATAGAACTCGAAAACTGTCATAGTAAGTGAAGTAACACAGACTCAGAAAAACAAGTCACATTTATTTTCTTTGATTTCTGAATCTTAGCTCCAAATCCTTAGATGTGACTGTATAGCCTTTTGTACCTGCAGGAGACAGGAAAATGGAACAAAACCATGGGGATAGGCGGGAAGAAGGAGCTGGAGTTATGGGGATCGTAAGGATAGTAGGATACAGGTGTTATTAAGGGGGGAAATGGGGAAAAAGGGGTACTTTACTGGGGAGGGAACAGCCAGGGTTAGATGGGGATATGGGAGGAGAGATAAATAAAATGTAAGTTAAAAAGTACTAGATTAAATTCCTACTGAAAAACACATGTAAAATAAATGTGTGTGTGTGTGTGTGTGTGTGTGTGTGTGTGTGTGTGTGGTGTGTGTGGGTGTGTGTGTGTGTAACTGAAGGCTCTATGACAAAAAACACAGTGCTAGGCAGGAGAAACCTCCCTTTGAGTTGTTGGTCAGCATAGTACAAGACTCCCCAAATAACACAGGCTACTGTCACTGCCTTTTCTTGCTTCCCAGTACTTTAAAGTAAGATCGCATTGCTGAAAAGAGGTCACAGGACTTGGAGCAATCCAGCTGGAACTGACCTGGAAGCCTCCTCCTTGAAGGCTGGTTCTCATGGTTTCAGTTTTTAATTGATCATTTTAAAAATAATTTTTCTCCAAATATCATTTTGTAAAATAAGCTTCATTGATTTCTAAGTTACAAAATACACTTATTTTAATTATGAATTCTATACTATATATAATATATATCTTCTTATAAACACATGTTCATCTTTATAATCAATATATAGAAACATTTTCTTAACATTCTTCCATTGTGCTCTTCCTGAGTTAGTCATTTACACTGAACCAGACAGCAAGTGTTAAGCTTTGTTGTAAAAGTATGTGAAAAATCACAAGGATTTGCCTAAAATCTAAAGGAGAATACAGTAAAAAAAATGTAAATAGATTTCATAACCACAGCCACACATAGGAATAGGTAAACAAACAAAAACCTGGAAATGATTACATACAATTTTGTGGAAAGTTAATCAAAAGGTACATTTAGGTAAACTACAAAGCTATCTGAAGCCCACTGTTAATACCTGGACATGTAGCTCTTTTGAACCTGTGTGTATATTTCTCCAGATGTCATAGACTGTGTCACTGTGATTGACTTCCAGTTTCTATTATGTAACAGTACTTTCTATTTTATCATCATGCTCCATTTTGTCATGGGCAACTACAGAATAGCCTCAACTATTAACCAATTCATTAATCACTAATATAAAAGAGTTCAGAAATTATGTTTTACAGAAAAGATAGGAGAAGCATATCTCACAAACATTTCTTCTTTTCAAAGAGACAAGCTCTCAAGAAGAAAATTCAAAGAAAGGGTTATTCACCTCATCACACCCTTCGTTAAGAGAGAGGATGTGCTGTCGGATCTTGCTTCTTAGATTTCCTTGGTAATCCTTGATATTGCTTCATATTTGTTGATATCTTTTTGAAATATTTCAGGCTGAAAAACCCACAGAAGCATATTAATATCTAGTTCTATACCATAATATTTTGAGGAACCCTTCCTTCTTAAATTCAAGAATTTTGTCAATGAAATGACAGAATAACAATTGCATATGGTCCAAATATTATGAAATATTTTAGAGCATTTAATTATTCCTCATCTTCAAAGTGTTCATGAAAATATAACCTTTAATTTTCTTGAAAACTCCTACAATCTACCTTTTAACTCAGATACCTTAAGGACTTGCTACAGGAAACCTTGCTCTAAAGAACCAGTGATGTTTACATTAAACAGGAAGCTTAAAGCCTGTGTAGTTTCTCAAAAAGGAACTTTTTAACATTCTCATGTGAATACAGTTTTAAGTTAACCCCGTGTTGATATTATTCAGAAGGATTTTTTATCAAGTACAGAAAAATTAGACACTAGACTCTCTTTTGAGAAAAATCAATGTACTAAACAGTTTATAAGGAAAAAATAAAATTCTCAGCAAGGTGAACATCATTACAGATGAAAACCAATTTGCCTTCCTTTGACATAGTCAATAAATAATTTAATTAGAGCTGCCAAAAGAATCCACTGGAAAGGGTGCAAACACACCTGGTAGTCAGACAGCACCATACAATCTTAGTTTATTAAATTCTTAGACAGAAATTTTGTTTTTAGGTAGGAAAACAAATATTCAAATATATATTGTTTGTACTGTCAAGCAATTTATGTATTGCTGACTACTAAACATTTATTTCTAACTAAGTTGCACTAAATTTCTCCATTGAAAAAGTAGTACAGACTGTCATTTGTGGTGACTTATCCAGATGCACCAAAAGGAGGTGTTCAGTTTATTACATGAAAATTCTCCAACATTAGATGGTGTATTGTCAATATAAAAGCCTGTTTTTGACTTCTCATAGTGAATCTTTTGTCAGCATGTAAGTTTAGTATAAGTTTACTTGCTGAAACTATTATGTTCTTAATTAGCTATAAGAAATTCCTATTTTCTGGGGCTGGAGAGAAGGCAGAGGTTAAGAACACTGCTTGCTCTTGCAGTGGAACTAGTTTAAATTCTGAGCATCCATGTGGCACCTAACAACTGTCTGTAACTCCAGTTCCAGGGGCTCCAATAACCTCTTCTGATCTCCACAGGCATTGAACAACAAAGGTGCACTTACGCACACAGGCAATACACTCATACACTTAAAAAATAATAAAATTAAATATTAAAAATGAAACTCCTATTTTCAGTAAATTTTCATTGATTCTTTAAGAATTTCATATGATGTATTGTAATCTTTTTCAGATGCCCTCCCCATCTCTTCTCAGATTCAACCTCAATCTCCTACCTCCTTCTCTTCATGACCTCTATATTTTTTAAAGGCCTATCCAGTCCAGTTTGTGTTTCCAAAATATTTGTAGGCCACAGCCTATTCCTTGAAGTCATGTGAACCTATACAATGTCACACCCTTAAAGAGAACTGATCTCCTTTCCCAGTAGCTTTCAATTACCAGGAGTTCCTCAGTCTAGGCTAGGGATCCTTGTTCAAACACTTCCCTACATTAAAATCAACAATTGGTAAATGGGAACTCATAAAACTAAAATGCTTATGTATAGCAAAAAGACATCATTATTCAAGTGATGAACAGCAGCATTCACAATAGAAGAAATCTTTATCAGCTTATCAGCTATGATTCTGAAGATGGTTAATATCTAGAGTATACAAAGAACTAAAGAAACTAAGCCTCAAAAGACCCAAATAAAAATAATGGCATTGAACTAAAAAAAGTTTTCAAAAGAGTGAATGAAAAATGACTGAGAAATATTTTTTAAATATTCCAAATTTTTCTAGATAGGCTTACTAGCCTCCAAAGTATGAAGTTTCACCAAAAGACATCTGAGTATAAATGCTTGACTGGATAGGGCTTAACATGTATAATGAAATGCATGAGGCCTGACAGGTTGAGTGGGGCATAGATGGGGAAAGGGTCTAAATTTTATTAAGAACTGTTGTATGAAATGTTACAAAAGAGAAATACTTTTTAAAAAATGTTCAACATTTTTACCAATCAGAAAAATGAAAATTAAAATTATTGTGATATTTCTTCTTACCTCAGTAAGAATGGCTGAGATCCAAAAGTCAAACGAGGACAAATTCTGGGAAGAATGTGGGGAAAGAGGATCATTCATTCACTGCTAGGTGGGATTACAAACTTGTGTATTCACTATGGAAATCAGTGAGGAGTTTCCTCTAAAAGCTAAAAATAGATCTACCGCATTACCCAGCTATAGGACTGTTGGGCATATACCCAAGGAACTCTGTATCCTACCAGAGAAATATCTATTCATCCATATTCATTGCTGCTATCTTCACAACAGATAGGAATAGGCAATGGAGAAAGAAAGCAGTAATGAATTGATAGTGAAAATATGGTATACTTTTACAAGGTAGAGTATTATTCAGCTCTTAAGAATAAACAGAAATTTGACTGAGATAATCTGGAACCAGAAAGACAAAAAAAAAAAAATCACATGTCCTCTCTCATGTATGGATGCTAGCTTTAAATCTTTACTCATGTGTGATTCAGTTTGAAAATTCTTAGGGGTCAGGAAAGTACTTTGGGGCTATGGGGAAGCTTTTCTGGAGGGGATATAATGCAGTGACATAAATGGGGATACAGGTATAATGAAATAGGGATAGTTAAGAATGGGAGGTCAGAGAGAAGTGAATATGGAGAGATATAATTATAACACTAAATGCCTTTTGAAAAACTCATTTGGAAACCTATTATTGTAAAATCTTATATATATGCATATATATGTATATATATGTATATATAAAGTTTAATTTCAGCTACCTTATAATGGATGGACAACGACCCTATGAGACACCACAGGCTATTAAATAAAAGGACAAGTGTCAGGAATGGGATCCATCATTTGGAGTTGTGGACCAGGGGAATGCTAAATAAATTTAAACAATATTGGTTATTGCATTGTTTTTGGTTGCCCTCCAGAACTTGCAGTGAGACCCTGTTGTTGATGTTACATGTGTGAGTCATGAATAAACATTGAGAAATCAGGTTGGTAATGACATTAAAGTTTTATCCTCACTGCCTAGCTGCACATAGTGCTGCTATGTGTTATGCATATTACCAGAAGTGTAAGTAATCATCAACCAGTCTGACCCAGCTGAGAACCCTGGGCTCAGTGGTGCAATAATGGCACAACTATGGGAGAAACCAACCACTTTATGCATAGATTTAAGCCCAATGCACAAGATGGGATCGATGTCTCGCACTCTTAACAGTGCAAGTACCTGTGGCTAGACAGATCACATTAGAAAGGAAGAACATGTTAGTATTATCCTGCTAAATGGCCATTGTATTAAACTGATTTCTACTACATAGTAGTTGTATTCAATGATCATGAGAAATGATTCCTCCTTCAGCATATGGCAATTACTAATAAGATGTTCAAGTAATAAGCAGGCACTATTAAAATAAGCACTGTGGATTTCTTGTGCATGAATGGGACACCTATACCTTGGCCTCACCTCTCAAGGCTCGGGGATCATTAAAGAAGAAGGAACTGAGAAATTGTATGAAGCAGAGATGGTAAACAAAGGATACATTGTTTTGGGGACTACAACATGGCAATTATACATTATGAACACACAAAACTTCTGAAATCATGCAAAATATTTATGTATGCCTAAGACAGACTTCCTATTTTTGACTATTAAGTTCAAAACAAATGAAATTATTTCCCTTATGATAACTTTTCTTGGTTTATTTTGAAAGAAATTTCATTTGTTTCTTTCTAGAGTTGAATAATCATGTCTTCTACATGAAAAATTGTCATTTAGTTATAGGTATATGGTGAGCAATTTTGTTGAAAGCTTTTTGTTTTATAAATCTGTCTGTATAACATGGAATGGAGCCTCTAGGATTACTATTCTAGCTAAATGCATTGATAAGTAACTTTGATTCTAAGTATTGGCTCTCTCTCTTTGCTGTTTCTCTCATGTATGTATGTATTTATGTATGTATGTATGTATGTATGTATGTATGTATGTATATGTGCTTATGTGTTCTTCTGACCCATCCACTGTGCCCTGACTCAAAGGATTACAATTACAATTCTTCATTGTTTTCTTTATGAAGATTTTCTGTAGTCCTCTAATTGGTCCTCAATTTCCTTGCTCCATTAGTTAGCCATACAGAGAACAAGTTATATTCAAGGCTATGGAGATGGCTCTTTGAACAAAGTTCTTGCTGAGCTTTCAAATGAAACCAAGAAGGTGTGATGGCCAACTATACTTCCAATATTCAGGAAGCAGTAAATCTGGCTTCAGCATGAGACCCTGCCTCAATAAATAAAGTAGAGAGAAATTGATGAAGACACTTGATGTCAAATTCTGTCCTCCAGACACATGTGTAAGCATCAATACAAACATGCAGGCAGACCATACAAGTGTGTGTGTGTGTGTGTTTGCAAAAAAATTATTTGCAGTAATAAGAATATAGTTTTAAATCCCAGTGAAAATAATTAAGCTAAAAGTTTCAGAAGTACAATTTATCAAAAGTATATTTTGCACCCTCCAGTATACAGGTAAAAAGGTCAACGTTTAGGATACTAGGAAGTTATTAGTATTGTTTATATGATCACAAACTTTTATAAACAATAATATTGTACCAAAATCAGTAACTGAACAAATAAAAAGATTCTAAATTTGGATTTGTGTAAACTAAGAGTGAGCCTCTTCTGTTCTCAGAACTGTTCCTTTTTTATTTCAGTCATTACTGTTCCTCCAACCAAGGACATATTCACCTACCATTGCAGAACAGCATGCAAAACCAAAACTGTAGATAATTCTTTGCTTTTAGTGAGACTCCTAGGTCCCTGATTTCAGTAATGATGCTTTAACAGAACACACATATATAATCATTATTCTGAGTAAAGGACAAGGAGTGTTCTTGAGGGAAAATTAGGGAATGTAGTTTAATATTAAACTATGTGTTTATGTTAGCTTGTAAAAGTTGGTTGCAAGAGGAACCCAGGCCTAAAAAAAATATTTACATTGTTTTCCTAAAGGCTAGTTAAGTTTTAATAAACTGATTAAATAATAGGAAGGCAAATTGAATAGATAGCGTTAAATGATTTCAACACATAATATTAACATTGGTTACAAGGTTAGGTAAGGCAAGGAGCTATCTCAGGAAATTCATTTCCACAACTATTTAAATGCAATTAATTATGGGGAGCAGCTTCAAGTTGACACCCTACTTATAACTGTAAAATGTGATATTTATGTTTCAATATGAAAGGAAGCTGAGAACTTCTAAAATGCTCTAAGATAAGAAATTGAAAAATAATTTGAACAATAGTCTTAATGGGATACTTATTTCAACAACTTTAATATGCAAAAAAATTTGATAGAAAGCTTGTACAGTGAAGGAAAGAAGTTCTCTGAAGTATTTTTAAAATATTTATAACTTTAAAAAGTAGAAATTATGGGGCTGGAGAGATGAATCTGGTTAAGAGCACTGGATGTTCTTGCAGAGGACAGGGTTTCAATTCTCAGTACCTACATGACAGCTAACAACTCTCCATAATTCTGGTTCCAGGGGAATGTGATGCCTTCTTCTGACCTCCACAGGTATTGCATAACAGGTGCACTTAAACACTTTCAGGCAGTACACTCATACACATAAAATGAAAATAATGAGTAAAATATTTTTAAAGTAGAAATTATTAGATATAATAGCATATTTCAACCAGCAATATTTAATGAGTGAATCAAATACTTCAGGGTTAATGAGCCAGTCTTCTCAATCCAGAGTTCTATAGTCTCCATAAAATGATTAGCTAAGTATGTAAAACATTTTTAGTCATGGTAAGTGACAACTTTGGGTGGAATTTCACTTTAAAATGAACACTATAGATTGAGAATAGATTCAGTGGGCATGGTGTATGAATGAGACTCATAAGAAACTGATTAGGGGGCTGGAGAGATGGCTCAGCAGTTAAGAACACTGATTGTTCTTGCAGTAGACCCAGGTTCAAATTCCAGCACCACATGGCAGCTAACAACCCTTCATTCAGTCACTCCAGTTGCGGAGGATCCACAGCCTCTTCTGTCCACTGTGGGCAGGCAGGACTTGGGTGCACTTACCTACATGCAGGCAATACATGCATACACATAAAATAAAAAATAATAGTAATACAAGAAACTGATTAAAATATGGGAATAAACTAAATGTTTATTTGTATCTGCCAATTTAATATCAGTATAGTTTAATTTTTCATTATATTTTCTATAATTTAAATATGTTTGATGTTTTGGGGTAATATTTCAGAAAATAAGTGTTATGAATTACCCTGCAGTATAAATCCTGTTTGTTATTTAAACAGTCTTAGATTATTCTTAGCATGTGTTGGGTGGGCATGTCCTCGGAGAGAGCTAGCACTGAAGCCCAAGAGACTCCATAATCACCCAAACCAACCCAATATGTCAGCTTCAGTTGAATCCGGGGTGGGGAGCTGTGTCTATGGACAGACACTGAGGAAGCAGGGAAGCAAGGGAAAGCCACCATCTTGGCAAGGCACTGGTGGGGCACAGCTCTTTGGCAGCACCGATCTCAAAAGCTTTGCAGAGATGTAGGAAAGTGCCTATGGGTGTATGACTTTGTAAGTAACGTCTTTTCAGACTTTATGAACTTTATCCAAAAACCCAAATGGAATGCATAGTGTTGGCTTTGTAGATCAGCATGGCCTTGGGATCCCAGAGTATGCAGGCAAATGTCACCCAGGAGAGAATTTGGCATTAGAGCATGCCATTAATTCTCAAAATATTATAGTTTGAAATACAAAGTCTGTGGTTACCTAACTAGAAAATGTCCTCAAATAATATCACAATATTTTATTTGACATATTTTCATAAATTTTACAGATAACAAATTATCATGAGTGAGAAGTACATTTGAAAAGGAAAGGAAATGAATAACAACCCAAAATTTCTGAGGCACTATGAATGGCAGCATAGACCTTTTATCTCAGGTCTTGGGAGGTAGAGGCAGGATGGGACTAGGGAAACCCTGTCCAAAGGGAAAGAAAGTACAATAAATAAAACCTAATGGAAGAAAAAGCAAGGCTTTACTTATGATCTTTATCATTTGGGCCCATTCATTCCATTCATTTGTCCTCATATTTAAGTTACTCATTATATAATGTTTTCTCAGTACTCCACTACATCCTTGTTCCTATATGACTTTTTGAGTTACTGTTCTCATATATACTGTAATTATATAAGTTAGGAGCAGAGTAATACAATTATATGCATACTGTTTATATAACCATAAAAATAATAAGCTAGGATGAATATTCATTTGTTACTGTTTTTTATAATTATTGTCATTATTTCCTCTATGGCATTATTTTTCAAAGTGATTTGAATTACTGTTATAAGTTCTGTTTATTTTACATTGATGATTTTTTTTTAAAAAAATTATGCATTCTTAATATATATGAGTTTTTGTCTAATTTTTTGTGTATGCATCACATATGTGAGATACCCATGGAAGCTGAAGAGGTGTTGGATCCCCTGAAATGGTAGTTATAGATGGTTTTGAGTTGATTTAAATTTGTGACAAGCTTTTACAATAAATAACCAAAATTATCATTTTTTTCAACTTTGATGTATTCATACATATTTGTGTACATGACATAAAAATCATATCACAATAATTAAATGATAATTTGTCAAAAATTTGCTATTATACAAAATTAAAACAGAAAGTATCCAGACATACAGCTACATGGGAGTAAATAATTTCAAGCAAAAGAAACATTATGTGTGATTTAATTTTTAAGTGATTAGAGATGTTTGAATTACAAGGAAAGCATTAATATTGACATGTGGAGCACAGCATACCAAACAAAGTTTTATTTCTGAGTGAAACAGGTCATTGTAGTCTGATTTTAATTAAAAAGAAGTGAAACAAAATTATTTTAAAACATGAGCACTGATGAATTCTTTCAGTTATCTTCTATAAAAAGAAAGATCTTATTCTAGCAAAGAGTAAGGGGCTCCATCTATAAGATTACATTTATTAAGATGATACAAAACATAGAGGTTTCTGTATTGATAGGAGTTCATGTAAATTCACTTTTAATTGATTCAGTTTTCTCAGTAAATTGTAAGATTCAGTTTAATTGACACGTGTAATGAAGGCATGAGATGATGACAGGCATGGTGGTGCATGCCAGTACCATTTGAGCTGCTGGAGCACTCTAGAGTATCCTGGTAAGTTACAGAGATCCTGTCCACTCGGTCCCCCTTGCCCTGTTTGGGGACCAGTTCCACTCTTTCTGCTCCCAGGCCACATCTACCTAGTCTGAACCTCACCACTTGGTCATCATCTTTCTGCCTGGAAACTAGAGATATTCATACTGCTGGAGAGCTCCCGAGTAAACTGCTTGTCACCATCCCATGCCTCCATAAAAAATTCAAAAGTGAGAACCTAAAGCAAAGACCAACTAATAATCAATACCATATCAGAAATCAATAAATATATACAGGAACAATAAAACAATAAATACAGAACCAGCATTCAATGCAACAAATGCAGGACAGAATTTCATATCAGGGCCATCCTATAGAAGTGTTCTGCAATGAGAACTACCCAGAGTAAGCCTGTACACGGCTCTTTAAAAAATTATAAACATGATCAAATAAGTCAAGGATTAAAATAAAAACACATAAACAATTTTAAGAACTTGAAGACAGCATGAATAAACTCCTGACTGAAGCTCTAGAAAACACCAATATATGGAAGAATGGAATGACGAAGACAATTCAGTATTTGAAGTGTGAATACATGAAAGACATAGAAATATTGAAAAATAAGTTTCTTTGATTAGTGGTGAATTGTATTCTTGTCTTTAAATATAAGGATTCATATTTAATATACAGTAAGAAATTATATTATTCTAGGGACATGACATAGATAGGGTTTTTTCTATGAACTATGACCTCTCCAGCCATGTGAACAGTCCAACTATGCTTACAGTCTAACATGCAATCTCCCTCCCATTGAGAGGGATTTAAGTCCAATTAGATGGCTGGTGATCACCCCCAAGTAAAAGCCACTGCTGCACCAATAGAGCTTGCTCTGTCACTCGTTATATTTATTAGGCCTTACAGTTGGATTCCCACGGGGAATAGAAATTTGAGATAAGTCCAGTCCTTAGTTGCATACACATCTACAGCAGAACCTACTTCACTTAAGGCTCATGGAGCATAGTAGAATGGGGTTATAGAGAGTACTAATTCATCCCTCAACTTTCACCAGGGAAGCTTCCTCATGCAAAATACAATGCACACAGATGACACAACTGGCAAAGATGTAGAGACTAAGAGATGTGTAATGAATTTCCCTGGTTAAGACTCCTGTATTTAAACTTATTTATCTGTGGCTCAGGGACCATTGCAGAAGAGGAGGCAGAAAGATTGTAAAAGTCAGGGTTGGTGTGTGAGCATAAAGAACAGAATTCAACTACATGATTAGAAGAATCATTTCACTACAGCTCCTCCCAAGCCCATGTGACTCCTGAGGAACAGATCCTTAAACGATCTAAGAGTAAAAATAAATAGGTTTTTCTGGGCCAACTATATGCCTTTAAACACCGAAAAGGAAAGTATAATCAAAGATTAAAGGGGCCAATATAATTTCTTAAGAGTCCATATGCATAGCTAAAAGCTATATAACAAGCAACAATACCAGATAGGAGATACCGTCTTTGGAGTTGTTGGCCAGGGTGACCAAAGGGACTCCCAGGTAGTAACCCAGCATAGAACTGGCAAAATCTTATCTAAAGGAATCCCAATCTTATCTAAAGGAATATTGACAACTGATTGCTGCTAGATGAGGAACAGCTGACCCTCCTAAAACAAAGACCTCTAGATAGGCTGACTAGATTCACCAGAAGGACAAGTAATGGGGAATGGTGGGGGTTCTGACAACACAGCAGACAGTAGCAGGGATATCAGAGTATAAGGGCTCTAGTAGGGGGAGGGAGGCTAT